>NC_134470.1:26204432-26355374 GCF_964194025.1 Convolutriloba macropyga
TTTTGAATTAATTTGGCTGTCTTCTCAATATATATGTGGGGGTTGGAATACTTAGCTAAGACACTTTCTTTCTATAAAAGTATGATATATTTGTGTCCCTACATCGACATATTTTTTTTAAAAAAAACCAAATAACTTAAGAAAGGCTCCTCGCCAACACTGGGTAAGTATTCGAAGTGTAAGAGCCCTCCCAGAACTATTTCCTAATAAAGCATTTTGTAATTTTCAAATTATCAATGAAGTATACACAAAAAAAAGCCGAGAAAAATTATTAATAAAAAAAACAAACAGAAAGAGAACACAAAAAACTAATGCAAAAATGGATGAGTCAAAACACCAGTCTACCTTCCATATCAACAGTTCCCGTTGAAGCACAAAAAAATTTGCGCCGCCTAACTAGACCTCAGCATCAAATGGAGAAGATGCAACTTCTTAGGATAAAAGAGCTCATTTTAGTTTTTAGGTCTAATACGATGAAAGCTTAGCTGTCCTCTGTTCGTGCAGATATTTTTGATGCCAGTTGTTTCAGCGCTTTTGAATCTGTTGGGTCAGCACCACCTCAAGCGAAGACGGGTAGACGAAAATTTGTTTTCATGACATCAAATACCCATTTGTCATTTTTTCTGTTTAATAGATTATGTTACTTGTAGGTTTGCTACTACTTTCAGAGCAAGTTTTTGAGAACGTTTATATCAAAGTATGTTATAGTAAACCTTGATTCCCACAGTCCGTTGGTCTTGATATCTAATCCTGCATCATCATAAGTTTTCCATGATTTACGCGCAAAGGTTTCGAATTGTAGCAGCTAAGGATTAGATTTGATCTTATCATCATGACAAAAATCACTGAAGAGCCTTGCAAAGGAATAGCGAAATTCATTATGTCTCATGTAGTTGTGTTGTTTGGCTTTTTGTTTGTCATTGGTCTTTTGGAGAGTGGAAGGCGTATTCCACAGTAAATTCTCATTGGATTGGCATACTGAGGGCAATTTTACAGAATCCCAACAAAATTAAAGTGCTGTGTCATCACGAAACCCACTTTTTGTTATGTCAACGAAATACAGTTTCAATTTTACAGCCTTCAGGTTTGATATTTTTTCACTAGCTAAGTCAAGAGAGCACATCTCATTCTGATTCATTTCGCCCTTAATTATTTGATTTTGCAATTGAATATCAAGCTGTTTCTCCATTTTTATATCACAGAAGACTTGTTGTTGCTATATTTTGGCTTTGGGCAGAGATAGGTATAAGGAACTTGAAAGTTGAACTGATCACCCGTTTTCCTCAAATGGTTTTTCAGGTTTAATAGCATTCCCTACCCTATTGGCAACAAAAAGATGTTCTGTTTTTTTTGTCTGCAGAATGTTTTACTGGATTTGGTAATAATTCATCTTTGATTAATTTCTCAGATTCTTTTACTATGTCTTCAATATTAAGAGCCGTACAAGCTAGGAAAGTGAATTTAAGATATACCGGTGAAATCAACAATTTATAAACATTTTGATGTAGAGCATTGGGATGAAAACCCAACTTTTTTAACGACCATCTCTCTAAAAAACTCTTTTCTACGTAATCAGTAACTACTACACTGTTAACTAGTCTACAACCGTCAACTACTTCCACTTCATCGTGAACAAAAATCTAGAGAGTTCTTTAAAAAAGATGTTCTATGGTAATAAAATGGCCCTTGGAAAGATGGTAGCCAAAAGGAAGATCTTTATTCCAAACAGTCGAAAAGATATTGCACGTTATCAGGAGATCCGACAGCGTTACCAAGGTCCACATGGCACTTTTTAACTATAAAGGAATCGTCGAAAAGTTAGAAGGATAATGGCAATTCCACACATTGACATTGGAAGAAGTTCACTTTGGATTATACCATCCCGCGAGTTTTTTGTTTGATAGTAAAACAATTGATGGTTCACTATATGTATTACATTTGAAATAATAGATATAAGGGCATAAATTTTCGATGTCTCTTAAAAAAGATCCGATTTCGTATTTCCGAAAGTTGGTAATCATTACGAAATGCCTTAAAATCTGTTTTAACATACTTGAGAATACTTATTCCAATAATCAGCCTTAGGTCCCCAGTTCCTATCGGTCATACACCGGGGCCTTTATCAAGAGCTATCAGCCGACATGAATTATACGAGAAATCAAAGTCAAATTAGAAGTTTCTGTGCGTATTGCTAGTCCAGTTATCGCTTTGCATAGATCAGTCGAGTTAACAGTAAAGGATGCCAGAAGCCAACGCCATTCGCTGGCATCAAAGCTTGTAGAGCAATGGCTTCCATGAGAATTCATGGCAAATTCTCTAACTATAGAGGCATCGTCTTTTTTTACAAATATCGAAAAAAAATTAAATTTTATTGGGCTGTTCTGGATGTATCTCTTTTAAGACATAAAGGACTGATCTCTCGCAAAATTGGTCAGTTATAGAAAGCAAACCACGGTTGGCTTCATGTTAAGGTATTGAATGGCGTTTGAAATTTTTTCTGTAGACTGTTATTTATCAAAATCGTTTGTATTCATCAGCAGGTCGTTTTTTTATTTCTGTTCATACGGTCTTGAAGAGCTAAGGCTTCAAGAAAAACCGAGTCTATTTCCCACGTTATTCATTGATCTGAAGGTCAAGCAATGTTTTGTTATTTGAGGCTCCATCCTCTGTTGTTGTTCGGGCGATAATGAGATGGGGCATCACCATTGCGCCGTTCTTTGCCGTTTTCGCGTAGGAATCAGTTAAAATGGCAGACATGTTTTAGTTCAAGTTATCGGTGGACTTAAAGTCAGTATTTTTTCCTGGCAGCTTTAAAACGATTGCTTTCTAATGAGTAAGGCGTTTGTAGATGACCTTCTTGAGCTCTTGTTTGAATTCTTCGAGGTTAGGCCAGTAGCTGTTGTGTTCAGATCAGGCTTCCCTAGAAACTTAGGATGATGACTATTAACCATTGCATGGTTAAGAGTTGTCGCGTGTTAGGAATTTAGAGTGGCTTTCGTTTCGCAGCTTACTCAAAGAAAGTTCTCATGACGTTCTTGCTTAGTATTGAGTCCACTCCAGTTAATGTGCTGCTAAGTGGCACCTGATAACGCAAATACCCTCCACCTCTGAGATGGATTGAATTTTTTGTGAAGTGTGACTTCTCGGACATGGTGCTTTGGATATTGAAAAGGGAGGCTGTTAGTAGTCTGAATTCATATTACTATTTAATGATTGAAGAATTCAATTATGCGGCTTAAAGAACGAGCATTCATTTGTTTACCGTAGAAAATGAAATTTATATTTTTTCTACAGATTTGATTAACCGAGAAGTAGGGGACTACGTGGAAGTACTATGAAAGTATGGGTATAAAATTTAAATAGTTGACTGAGTAAAACTACTAATTAATTTATAAGGAGCTTAATTTTGATTTATAAAATCTTTATTTAAAAAGGATCATTTGTGGAGCCAAGAGTTTTTGGTACAAAAAAGAAGCGAGTATAAAATTTGTCAAAGGGTGTGTTTATCAACTGTCGCCAGTTTTTTGAAACTTCAATTACACTTGCTTCATGATTATTAAAACCAGCTATTACAGTTAACAGTGTTTTGTGTGTACTGTTGGAGTTCAATTTTTTGTTCTATACTGTCGGAGGGTCATGGTCAACTTCTCAACGGTAGAACCTCTTTAGGAGTGTATCGTCGCCTTTTTTACTTAGCAAACATTTACTTTCTCCGCAATGGTCCAATGATCAGTCTCCCCGAGAAGCCTGGATTCCTCTTCGGGCTGAAGCGCCGGCTCCATTTAATCATTGTTATCATTGTAATGGCGTTGTGCTTTTTAAATGAGGAGCCGTTGTGCTTTTTAAATGCGCCGGCTCCGCATTTAAAAAGCACAACGTCATTACAATGATAACAATGATTAAATGGATTCTTATTTGTATAATTATGAAACAATTGATAAATTTGACATTAAAATAACAACATGGTGATTTTGAAAATTGGCGGGTGTCTCATAGTGCTTTTTGTTTTGGGTCCCCTCACTGGATCGCCAAAAAGGATCTGAAGAACTAACATATTAAGTAGAGAGCGCTATTTGATAACTTTATCACAACTTTAGCTCAAATGTCAGGTAATTCTGTTTTTTAAATGACTTTGTTTACTAATTTTTGATAATTTGGCATCTAAAGTAGCAATATTTTTGATACGAAATTTATTTTGCATTATCAGGTGCATGTTATTTCCACCCACTAAAACAGCTGTCATGTTTTTATAGTATTATGAGTTATATAATAACACATGCTCTGTAACTGGTGCTGCAAAATTTACTAGATAGATTATAGAATACATGCAAATTTTTCCAAGAAATCTCCGACAAATCCTTAAAGACGACAAAGCCTACATTTCGCAAAATCAGATTTTTATTTTGAGCATTCCTGTTTTGACATAAATTTGCCCCTTTTTGTGTAGCAGCATAACCTATAGTTTCTTTCCTTCATTTGATTTGCTTACTATGCTGTTAAAAACGTTATTATCTTATCTATATTTATTCAACAAAAATCGCTGGTTCGGTTATTCTAAACGGTTCAGACTTTCGTGCGTTCGTATCCAGACTTTCGTGCGTTCACCAGACTTTCGCGCGTTCATGTGCAGACTTTCGAGGGTTTTTTCATGTTTCCAGACTATGTAATTTTGAGCGCAGAGAGATGCCCCCTCGTGCGTTCATCCTCGGCCTGGACGTACTTGTTTCCGTCTAGGACCTGAATCTGGGTAAACAACCGGCCAGGTTGACACTTGACTCACATAGGCGACTGCTTTAAATTAAAAACCATATTGTGCTGTATTCGCCCGTATTGAATGTTTCACTGAGCTTAAGCATGCACTTTGACAATCTAGATAGTGCTGCTGAGATTTGATTAACACATATGCTAATCACGTTAATCCAAATGAAAAAGATTACCAAAAAATGATACTGAAATGGAGAGAAAAAGGCGAAAAGCAGAGAAGAGCTGCTGGCAAACTCCAAATTCTAAAAAACAACACCATTTTTTATTATTTCGACTGTCTGCAAAAAATCTTTATTCGAAAAACGGCGTATTTCAAAGAAAAAATTAACAGATATAGACACAACAGAAATAAATTTGCTGCAATATACCAACTAATTGTCTTGATGTCTGACGAAGTACTTCCGTTAACCTGTAATAGCTCGACGGACACTGCAGTCTGTTTTCTTGATGATACCGAAGAGAAAATTTTAAACAATTGAAAAAGAAATCCCATTAGTAATTGACAGTGTCTTAGGTGACAGCCATCCTAAGATCAACATTACTAACAAAACGAGCTTGAATTTAATCAGCAGGTCTTCTCTAGTTCATCTTGTATCCCAAATGTCGAACTTTACTTGTATGCTCGGCGCAAAACCGCTCAGGCCTAGGCCTCGACTTATGAAAAGACTTTAAAAGTTTAGTAGGCGGGCCAAAATTGACTATAATTACACTGTTAAGCTTCCTAGTTAAAGTCGAACTAATATCTTTTCATGGGTTGAGCTAAAGTTTTCTCACAACAAACAAAGTCCAGCTAAGATCTTTTCATAAGTCTGTTTTTATCAGAATTCGAAATGTTTATTTTTTTTTCTGCTTCTGTACATACAGAAGCAGAACTCGAGCAAGGCTAAATAGCTTTGCACCAGAGCACTCCAACTTAAGAAACAGTTGGAAAACTATCAAGAAAAGCCATAAGAAATTTGTCAAACCTTAAGATAAAAATTTATGTCAGCTTGAGTATATTACCACATTACTTGAATCAATGAAACCAGCTAGCTTAAGTGTATTGGTCCTAGTCCCATAAGCGATGACAAAATTTGGGCGTTATTCAGTTTGTTTTCCATTCCAAAATTATGAGCTATCTTTTTTCAAAAACATGAGGTTATTGAGGGATTTGTGGTTGTTCTGATTCGTAAAACATGAAGGAGCATACACGCTGTTTACGTTATATGCAATATTATTCAAAAATATTATGGCAAAAGGCAGACTGGTGAAAAGACCAATGATGGACCCATGAAAAAACTTTAACTCGACTTTGTTTGCAAATATTGTGTCAAGTTTAAGTCTAGCCCATATTTTGGGTCGAGCCGGTCTTTTGTAAAATTTTGGGTTCAGCTTGAGTCTTTTGCGAAAAATCTGAGCCGAGTTAAAGTCCAGAATGTCTTAAAGTCAGGCTAAAATCTTTTAAAAATAGCTCAAATGAGTCGAGTATGGTCTTTTCATAGTACATTTTGGTCAAGCAATGTCTTTTCATAAGGCTGTACCTACACCTGAGCAGCCACTTACTCAGATACTCCCTTTAATTAACGAAGAAATTTTTTTCGTAATTTACTACCAGGTTCCCTAGTTAGAAGTCAATTTCCGGACGTCTTCATGAAAGCTGTTGCAAAAACTAACTAATCTACAAGAGTCATATCAGAGCCACGATGATCCACGATACTATCGAACTCTTTCATTTTTTTTAAAAAAAAGTAAATGGAAAAGTGGCGACTGAGTAAAAGACTAATAGCAATAATGAAGCTGCTCGAAAATCGTCAATATGCAAACAGATCTTCCCATACAACTCATGGAAAAAATGAATTTGTTTTTACTGTTGCAGTTAATTCTCGGCTGCTTTTGATAGGAGTTCTCGCTGATAAAAATTTATTGAAGCCTTCTCCGTTAAATGGGAAAACCAGAGCCTGTTTACATGAACTACGCCAGCTTAATAGCCTTCATTTTTCTTTTGTATAAAAAAAACAAATCTGATAAAAAAAACTTGGCTGCCTTTTTACGACTAGGTAACTGTATATAGTTCTCTTTTAATGGGAGCAAGAAAAGCAGAGCAGAAAAATTTCAACGAGTGCAATATGCAGCCTGTAGATTTGTTGTATATTTTGAAAAAGTTTGAATTTCGAAGTGAATATCGTTACGATCTACTTTTAAGACCTTACTCTAACTCACCAGCTCCTGCAGTCCGTAAAGATTCACTTATATCTTCGAGGTTTGGTTTAGCTGCAGCCTCTGAACAAAACTAGAAGAAACTAATTATTGTTGAAAGTCAAGGCGTCTAGAGCCATATCCTCAATTGGATCTAAATTGTCAATCTATGCCACTAAAATTTGGAACCAGCTACCCCATTACATACGTACAGAACGGTATTTGGCTAAAATCAAATGAAATTTTAGGCAACGATTATTTCTTTCAGCTTTCATAGCATAGCCATAAATCCCCGGCATTTGCGCTTTTTACAGGTTCAATATAAAAATTCTGCCTAGATGCCAAAATAGTCTTATAATGAATAACTAGAAAATGAGAGGATTCAATGTTGAAGAGTCAAAGCAACCATATCGGAAGATAATTTCTCCATTGTTTCCACGGAATAATATTGACAGTAGTTTAAGCCTGCGAACTTGACGTAACTTTTTTTAAACACAGAAAGTTGAAGTGAAGCATTTGAACAAGGATGAAATCCATCCAAATCCTAACGATATTCGTGACCTAGCTGGCATCAGGATACAGATTGGCTCTGAAGTGTGAACAGGTACAGAGGCACACGACGCAATCGCTCACATTGAGCACAGGAATAGTTGGAAGCAGCTACGATAACCCATGCTCGGTTAGAGCTGAAAGAGATAAATCAATGGTTCCTAATGTTCTGGGTTAAAGCTGAAGAATTATTGAAATACAAGCTACCATTCTGGATCGAGAAGAGGTGTCATAAGCCAAACAATCACTGACTGACACTTTTGTCAGCTCAATTTGAAGACAAGGTTATGTTGATTACTTAAATAAGTGCACCGTATCGGGAGATAACTGATGTTGGATGTTTATATTATTATTGGTTTAGGTATTAAGGAAATGATAAAAGATCTTCAACAGATTCAGGGAGCCTCGACTTCTACTAAGACCCAATATTTTCATTTACTCGATTTGATGACGTGCTTTATGCTCTAAGACCTAATCTGGGACTTCGCTTTAGTTGTTTGTGGGTTTGTTGTTTTTAGATTTCAGAGCTGATAGCAACGAGCTTACAGACAGAATTTACAACATGTGTCTATTGTAGTACACAATAGAAATTGTTATACCAACTCCAAACTTCAAAACGTTTCGGTTACCAATAGTCCAGGTTCAGAACCGTTCTACTCGTTTTTACTCCCTGTCATAAAAGATAACGTTAACAAAAGTTATCTAAAATTAGAATGCATCAGGATTAAAGGTCCTGAAAACAATGCTAAGTGTCCCCCGGGGTCGAGGTTTTGGCGAAAAAATAATGTAAGAATTGCGTCGAATAGCGGTGAAAAAAATATGTTTCACCCCAATGCGCCCATAAATTTTTGCGATCAATGCGGTGAAAGCGCTGACTTGCGGTGAAATTTGCGGTGAATTTAGCGCTGAATTTTTATAAGATTTGCGATTCTTAGTGGTGAATATTTTTCAGCTTTCAACGTGTTCACCGCTATTCTTACATCCTTTTTGCAATAGTTTCTGCGATGGAGATATTTGGTTATTCTAGCTGTAAATTTTTCGAAAGATTTGCAATTTTTCGCTGTGAGTTTTTGAATTCTTTTCATCGCATTCACGGCATTCAACGCTAAAAATCGCAATTCTCAAATCTTTTTGCCGCATTCACCATATTTCTTACATTTTTTAGCCATTTTTAGCGTTCAAACCTCGACCCGGGCCAACATATCCTTTCCACAACTTATCGAAAGAGAGAAACCAAACAGCAGATAGCAAAATGCAAGAAGCCTTCTGGTTTTAATTCCAGCCATTTTGTTGTCTGATTGTATCAAATCGCGGTTCAAGTTTTCCAAAGTGTGCCCCATAGACGCACCAACTCTGCAAAATAGACGAGCCACGTTCTGCCCGACACTTGCAAAAAAAAAGATCATAATAGGCGAGCTATTCTGCAACACACACTTTTTAAACATTTTTTTTTGCACAGATGATGTTTTGAATAATATTTGGAGCACAATTTTCTTTGAGTCCTATATTTTTCTACCTTTTTAATCATCAATAAAGAATTCTGGTTTGTACATTTCCATAGAAAAACTAGTTGCACTATTTTTTGAGCTGGATTCCAAATTTAGCGCTTCAGAAAAGTCTTTGTTGACACCTGAAGCTTCTTAGGGAAAAAACATTGTTAAGAAACAATTCTATTCAATTCTGCTCTATGAAGAATTCTATGACATGTGCGCATAATTTATAAAACAGGTGAGAAAATAGATTTTTGGAGATCTGCATCGCTGAGTAGTGGTAGATTGGAGGAATTGACGAGGGGGCAAATGGGCAAAAGGGAGAATATTCATTTCAAATAGTTGTTCACGTTCGTGCATTCTGGAACTGCGCACTCGTAGCTCACAAGTCCTTGCTAAAAATAACAAAAGCTGAAGATAAGATACAAGTGGGATGTCAATCCATATTTTTGAACATCGCTCGTAATGGAGGGGGAAAATTTTATTTTTCATGATGAAAATTTGAAGTTCTTCTTTAAAAATATAATTCTGCTTTAGCTGGGTAAAACGAAGTAAAAAGATTTTCTGCCGTTTCACAGCCATAAACGCATTGAATGGACCCCATAATTTGAAATGATGAAGCAAAGCTATTTTGCTTCGGGATAGTAGACGCAAAACAATCAGTTTAGAATGATATATTAAAACCTTAGCAGCTGCAGTAGTTAAGCATGCCAAAGCTTTCTTATACATAAAACCGACAAATCGACAACCAAACCGAACATTTCGAATTTTTAAGTTCTTTTGGGTATATAATAGGGTATATAGGAACATAAGTTAAAGGCGAGTTTGTAAACTGTCTCTAGGAGGACAGAGCTGCCGAACATTAACAAAGTCAAACTATTACTGACTTTGATGTATGACTGTGGGTCTTTGCGTGTGACTCTGCGCATGGTCTTGACACACTTGCCAAACTTGTTCATGCACTTCTGGTCAGTGGGTTCCTCACACTGGCCACAGAAAGAGGTGTCTGGCTCATAACCACAGGCCAGACAAGATGTGTGGACACACTGGTTACCACCACCACCGCCACCACCACCATCCCCACTTCCACACATCTCGTAAGGTCTGGAAAAACAAAAGACTGCACTGTTTTTAACTAGAAGAAACTTTGATGGTCTTGCTTGGATCTGCTTCCCAAGTAATCAGCACCAGGTTACTTCACTAGTAGAGATCTAGACTTATGACCGCTAATTGTCATGAAAAGAATGTGGCTCGAATTATGAAAAGAATTTGTCAGTACTTTAACAAGGGTACTCGACAGTGTCCACTTTTATCCTCTACCCTTGACTTTATAAATATTCTCATGAAATTGAGGCGTCGACTAGGGTCATCTAAACTGGTCAAAGAATTGCGTTCAATAGAGGTGTACAAAGTCCACACAAATCTTGCAATGAATGAGTCGACATTTTTTTTGACGAGTGCGATAATAGCATAAAAAATTTTCTGACTCGTGTAACATACTAACTAATACGTGACTAACGCGAACAACATTACAAATTTGGGCATTTCGTGTAACCCATTCTGGTGTTCTTTCTGGTTCCCGTGGCTTCATCTCTAGATTCAAGCAGTCGAGCTTCTTGTATAGTCTACGTGACTCTGATCAAGTTACTGAGAAAATATGGTTTTAATCGAGAACCGCGCAACAGGTTCTTGATGAAAGCCGATATTACGAAAAGACTTTAGCAGGATCGCGTAACCTTGCTTGAAATGTCGAACTTGCAAGTTTGAAATCTGTCACTGTCTATAGGAAAATCTGACATTGTAGAAACTGAGACCTGGTGTCTTAACTTAAAATTCGTCATCTTTATCTTGTGCATAAATTACATTTCGTTGTTATCTCTCAACATTCCAGCATAATACCTGCGTCGTAAACGAGCTGGAAAAATGATTTTAAACAGAATTAAGATTTTTGCATTTCGAAATTTTATTGGCACTTTGGTTATACCTGAGAATGTTTTTTGCTGAACAGATTGCCCTGGGGTTGTCAAGACAGAACTGGTGTGAGCACGGAGGTTCACACTCACTCCACTTCATCTGGTTCTTCGTTGTGAAGATGCTGCCCTCTTTTGCACCTCCTCCCGTAATGCCAGCATTGCCAGCTAGGAAGCCGTAATAGCCACCCTGCGCCCACATGTTGTTACTGTCATCCATTTGAAACGCATCTTAAAAAGACAATAGGGAATTAGACCTCAATAATGATTCCCGAACTCAAGAGTGAAAAAGTTCATCAAGAAGTCAAAACATGTTCTATAACAATAGCGCAAAAATGGCCAATAGAAAAATTTGCCCACACGTTTACAATAACTGCCTCAAATTTCGATCGAGAGCAATTAAAAATTTTTACTACCAAAAAATCTTGAACATTTAAAAAAGTTGATTCTGCCGGAAAGTTATCTTCGCACTAACTGTAAGTGTCCTCTGTGATGATGTCATTATTTGCGTTTGATATGTGTGAATGAGGTTGTTTGTTGTTGAATGGTTTGCGACCCAGTTGCTCCCTCATCTCTCCTGAGACCACCTCCAACATCTGAATCTTGCTCTCAATCAAGTCATTCTGGAAGTTGCGCACTCCCTCCAGCCTGGCACAGTACCCATACCTCGGAATGGGCTGGTCACTCTGGTAGGGTATCGGCTGTGGCTTGCAGTAAAGGTCAAACCCACACTGACCTGATTCAAATTCATCTAATGAGTACTAAATGTGATTATTGAGACTGGAACACCCAGGACCGAACTCCAAAAGTTTCCATTCAGAATTTTTGATTGAAAATTTTTGATCAAAATTTTTGATTGAAAAATTTGAGTTATATAACTCCATCAAATATCCGTCAGAGTTCAAATACCAATGATAATAATCCGGGGCTAAAACCCAATGTTAAAGTTTAGACCACTTTTTCAACAAAAATTCGATATTCAAAATTCTTAGAACTTAATGCTGCCTAAAGAAAGTAGAGAAAGAACCTTACAAGCTAAAACCATATCCCAATTGCCCTCTAATGGACTGCCTTATTCGTTAAGATATTTTAATTTTAAACTAACGAAAACTATTTGAGAAAAACAGCTGCGCACTTGGCATAGCTGCCTTTCATGCGTGCTTCAGAAGAGACGATGGAGTAATCTACGGGAAGCATTCAAATTGGGCCACGAACTGCCTGCGCAATAAGCTTTAAAAATTCGTGACGACAAATTTAAACCCGGGTTTAATATTTTCAAAAACTGTTTCAATGTTTATGTTATTATACCCGCGTTTTCGGTCGTTGATATTCGCATGGGAATAGGTTATTAATTTATTTATGACAAAAAATGCATTTGATGTCGACTCTTAATAGGCGAGATGAAATGATAGAGGGGTGAAATGATATAGGGGTTAAATGATAAAGGGTTAAATGATAAAGGGGTTATATGATATACGGGTTAAATGATATGGGGTTAAATGAATCGGGGTGCAAAAAAATTAGGACCATTCAAGAGATGCTTTGGGATATTAACCAGGTGATAACTTATTGACCTGGAATTTTAAGTAAATTCCATAAACATACAAGGAAAACTGAAAATTCTCAATAGCAAGTTTGAATCACAATTTCTGCCCAAAAGAGCCTGAACGGATTTATATAGTTGTTTACTTTCAAACATCTGAGCTCCGAAAATGTAAATTGTTTGTTAAAAAACAGATAGCTGTGTTTCTTCTAACGACGTAAATGTCTACTGGAATTGATGAAAATCTTAATACACCAACTTTTTTTCAGATTTTTTCCAAGTCCGGTGTCCGGTATCGTATAAAAGTCCATACAAGCCTAATGGATAACATTTTGTTTAATCTTGTTGCTATAAAAATGCCAGCTCAAAGACGTGGTTGCCAAAAGGTTATTTTTTTAAATGGGCACTTCTGATTACAAAATAGCCAACTAGACGCATAGATGGCTTTGAGCTGTGTTTTTTAGCTCAATTTCAATTCACTTCTTCTCTTTTGATTTTCGTCTCCACAATTATGTTCATCACAACGTTTCTTCGTAAATAGCAATTCAAGTCAGTCATAACAGCAGCTATCACATGGGTGATTCATACTAATAAGAACGAAACCAAAACTGTGACTTCATGTGATGTGTGAAGTTTTAATGAAAAAGGAAATCACGTTAGGACAAATTTTAAAATACGAAACAAAGGATTATATTTCGATAGAAAGTTTTTGAGGAATCTCATCACAGACGCCACATGTATTCACTGGACGGCCTAACACCTTCAAGAAAATAATTTTAAAGAAAAATTGCTTTGAATATGGAGATAATTAATGTATAAAAGGCATAAGAGTAGCTGCGCACTTGGCATAGCTGCCTTTCATGCGGGCTTCAGAAGAGACAATGGGGTAATCTGAGGGAAGCATTCAAATTGGGCCAAGAACTGCATGCGCAATAAGCTTTAAAAATTCGTGACGACAAATTTAAACCCTGGTTTATTCTTTTCAAAAACTGTTTCAATGTTTATGTTATTATACCTGCGTTTTCGGTCGCTGATTTTCGCATGGGAATAGGTTATTAATTTATTTATGACAAATAAGGCATTTGATGTCGACTCTTAATATGCGAGATGAAATGATAGAGGGGTGAAACGATATAAGGCGCAAATGATAAAGGGTTTAAATGATACAGGGGTGCAAAAAAGTAGGACCATTCAAGAGATGCTTTGGGATACAAACCAGGTGATAACCTATTGACCTGGAATTCTATGTAAATTCCATAAACATACAAGGACAATTGAAAGCTCTGAATGGCAAGTTTTAATCACAATTTCTGCCCAAAAGTGCCTGAACGCATTTACATAGTTGTTTACTTTCAAACATCTGAGCTCCGAAAAAGTAAATTGTTTGTTAAAAAAACAGATAGCTGTGTTTACTCTAACGACGTAAATGTCTACTGGAATTGATGAAAATCTTAATACACCAACTTTTTTTTCAAATTTTCTCCAGGTCCGGTGTCCTTTATTGTATATAAGTCCAAACAAGCCTAATGGATAACCTAGCCAACTAGACGCATAGATGGCTTTGAGCTGTGTTTTTTAGTTCAATTTCAATTCACTTCTTCTCTTTTTCTTTTCGTCTCAACAATTATGTTCGTCACAACGTTTCTTTGTAATTAGCAATTCAAGTCCTTCAAAACAGCAGCTCTCACATGGGTGATTCATACTAATAAGAACGAAACCAAAACTGTGACTTCATGTGATGTGTGAAGTTTTAATGAAAAAGGAAATCACGTTAGGACAAATTTTAAAATACGAAACAAAGGATTATATTTCGATAGAAAGTTTTTGAGGAATCTCATCACAGACGCCACATGTATTCACTGGACGGCCTAACACCTTCAAGAAAATAATTTTAAAGAAAAATTGCTTTGAATATGGAGATAATTAATGTATAAAAGGCATAAGAGTAGCTGCGCACTTGGCATAGCTGCCTTTCATGCGGGCTTCAGAAGAGACAATGGGGTAATCTGAGGGAAGCATTCAAATTGGGCCAAGAACTGCATGCGCAATAAGCTTTAAAAATTCGTGACGACAAATTTAAACCCTGGTTTAATCTTTTCAAAAACTGTTTCAATGTTTATGTTATTATACCTGCGTTTTGTATTAGGACACAGTTGATTTTTGATGAGGTATTATTAATATCAGGTCGAACAACAAATTTCCGAAAAATAATTCCCCGAGGAATACTCTACTTACGTACCTTTTCAACTAATTTGTCAGTGTATACAATCGGTACTTTTTGATTTTTCTGTGGTAACAACTTTTTACAGCATCAGTTTACCACATTATTTGGTTCGCTTTGTAAACCAATTGATTAAAAAGTGATCTTGTAATAAATAAAAATTTGTTCATTTTTGCATCCTTTGAAGATTCTCAAAACTTTCGGCAAAAGCTGGGTGATAGAAAAAGGTCGATTATGCAATCTTCTACAGTTCATTTTTCAAAAAAGAAGTATTGTATTCGTTAGCTTTAGAGCGTCACGAAGCTGGCTTATGCTAACATAGCCAGCAAATTTCCGGGATAACTGCGAAAAAGACCCAGTGAACAAAACCACTGTCCCAAGGATTCCGGTTAAAAAATAAGAAGGAAAAGAGCGTCAGACGACAAAACAAACAGAAAAATCAAGAGCACTACAGTACAGGTTTGTTATGCAGACAGCTTTGCAGCTATTATAAAAAATGGTTAAAATGAACGTCTAAAAGAGCCTGCTAGCGACTCCAGGCAGGGATGGGGGTACAGGAAAGGGCTTCCTTGTACAGAGCGAATTTTATGTGGTGAAAACTTCCAGCAGCATACAAAATTTAAAGGTAAAAAATATGGGGTAAATGAAATGCGTGTTCTTTTACCGAATAGGTTGCGGAATCCACCGCACATCTCGCTCTCAGTGGCTGCACATCTGAAGCAGCACCCACACACATCTCTCGCATAGCCACACTCCCCACAGTTCAACTGTTGCATCGCCACCAGACACTCACTCTTGTCACACGGAGGACAATCGATCCCTAAAGTGCATTTGTATACTTTCATTTTCGTTTAAAGACCCATTTTTTGTTTAAAGACCTAAAACTCGATGCTTTAAAGGTTTAAATACATCGCATGTGTATGTTGAACCCAGGTCAAGGTGCGGATTATTGATCAGACAAAAAACAGGTGAAGTGGGTTTTTGATTAAACAGACGAGCCCCCTGGTTAAAGTTAGTAAAGTCTGCCTAAAGTCTGATCATTAAGAGTCATTGACTGGTCATTGGCTATTTGTACCCTTTATTGGAAAATAGTTGTCTACGGCATAATTGAGCTCAAAGTATAAGACGTCAACCGCAGCAATAACAACTTTAAACTACTGCTTAAGCAATTTGATTGCTTAAAAGGACAACAAACATTTTTCCATAAGGAAGCGATGAAAAAACAGTCAGCAAACCTATGCTCAGATTTTAAAATGTGAAGAATGTGTGCGAAAAGTGCGCGTTGTTAACCTATTTCCCCAAATTCTTCAATAGAAAATCTTCTAATAGGAATGTTTCATTTACAAAAAGGAACGTAGAGGAAAATCAATCATCAAGGACAAACACAAACTCACAATATAAAACTCGTTATAAAAAAAATAAAGTGGTATACTCTCGATTACGCAAGTTCTGATCATAAAATGGAGCCTAAACTAAAGTACCTCAACTAAGGAACACTATTGCACAGTAGACTGCTTGACTTAGGATTCCGGCGAAGAATTCCAATCACCGAAGAGATAGTGAATACCAAAGTTTATACTCTCACTATAGTAATATTGACAAAAAATCAAAAAACTCAGGCTCGGCAATGTGCGTTTGCACAAAATGTTCCGGAACCACTCAACCACGTTTTTGGCATAATTTTCAAATAACTGAGGATAGATAGCATTATTTCATAAATTCACATTTTGTTCGAAAACAATTGGTATATCCATTTAAAAAATCTCTTTAAGCTCAAACAACTGCGCAAATTAAATAACAAATCAAAAGAGGGTCCATGATATCTGCCATTATAGAGAGTGGGAGACATCACGCACAACCAAATCAAAGAAAAACAAAAAGCAATACTGACGACGAAAATCCAATATATATCTATTGTTTAAATTAAAACAAAACGAAAAAGAAAAAAATCATATAAAAACTAATCTAAACAAAGTGACTCGAAGTCAAGAAAACCATTAGCTATCGACCTAGACCCGTCAATGGCTTCCTTTATATCTTCATGCGAAGCTAATGAGATCTGACACTATCCAGAATGCCATAAGACAGCACAAAGAACAAATACAGGCGAAAATTAAAAAAGCCAATTTAATTTTGCGACTTAAAGTTACAATCTATCACTAAAAATCATGAACAATTGCGCCATCTTTCAATGTCGATAATGCCAATTGTGGCTTGTCCTTAATGTGTTATTAATGCGCTAAAGCGGACAACACACAAAAGAGAACCTCAAAAAACGAAAATTTCCAAAAAAAAGGTACAGAAACTCGGAATATCAACGCCGAAAACCACTATTTAAATGATAATACAGTAATGAAGACTACTTTCTGATTCACCTTGAAGAGTGCAACTTTTTTTCTCTCTGCAATTAGGCTAGAAAAATTGCAGAAGTATAGTTAAAGTAGGTTTTTTCAACTAATATCTTAAACGATAACAACTATAAGCTTTCAACATAAAACTAGTAAATAAATTTACTTGTTACCGCTTAGCAAGCCAATTAGAGCCATTTAAGATACAAAGTGAGAAAACTACAAAATAACAATAAATACATGTAAAACTCAAAATTTCACAAACAGTTTTGCGTTAAAGGTGTTGAAGCCAAAAAACCATATGCTGGTGAGTGAATTTTTCTCTTATGTTTGTTAGCGTAGATTTGAGTTGTCAGAGATTGAGTTTGCACTTCGTCATTCTGGTCTTAAGCTAAGATAAATTACAAACAGGAGGCCAATTTTTTTTAAAAAAAAAATAAGTACAGCGGCACATGGCAATGTGGCGCTGCACTTCTACTGCTTGTCCTTCCGAAAAATTTCAACTGTTAACGTGGTATCTAACATGACAAAAAGTATATTTATCGAAATTAAATCACGGTTTTTGAAAACTTGGAATATATTGGCAAAAAACCATTAAGTGGAAACTGAAGTAATAGTTTTTAATACCTTCTCAAACACCGAATTAGAATACTTAGTTTCAGTCATAGGACTACAAAAAGAAAATAAAAAAACATATAGGACCTCTAATTAACTGAACATTTGTCTAAAAACAGACTTGCCTTAAGTTGAGACAAATAATGCAAAAAATTTGTTTAAAAAAACAGGCCTATAAAACAATCCGAATCCTTTTTCATCACAAAAGTCAATCATGAAAATCAAACTGTCTTTCTTATCGCTGTGTGGTTGTTAGGGAACAAAGTTGATCAAAAGGGTTGCGTAATGGTCTTTTTTGACAGAGAAAAATCCCAATTCAGTTGATATCTTAATTTGAATTAGCGAAGGACCGCTAAATTGTGAATTCTAAAACTCTTTTGAATGATGAAAAAGTAACAATACCCCTTATCTGAGTCGGAAGTTTTTATGACTGCACTACCGGTCAAAGTGGATAAAATGCGCCAAATAATTTTTGACGCCATTTTTGAACGAGAGAAAAAATGCTGATTTTTCAAAATGCAGTTAAAATTTTTGTTAAAACAGTTGGCTCAAACAGTTTAGCAACTCTCATTTATCATTAAAAGTTAAATCAATGAGACTATCATCATCAGGCTTTTCAGTCGGGGTCGACTATTACCCGCCACCACTGTCAAGAATAAGAGCTCTTCATTGCGGCCGGCGCATAGCAGTTTCTTCGGCAATGGTGAATCACACTTTATTCCACTTTTGTGAGACATCCTTGGAAGCTTGAGGTGATGTTTCAATTCTTCGAACACGATGCTTCTCCAGATGGTTTTTACACCATCGGGTGGCCGCTTCCAAGACGGCCTCTTGACCAACTCAGGGTTGGCGTTAGTGAGACAGTCCTCAGGCATCCTAAGAACGTGACCGAACCACCTCAATCGGCTGCGTTTGATGGAGATGTCGAGGTTGCTGGTAACTGTGGGGTCTCCATGAGTTCTTCGCCGGCACCTCTTGTCGAATCGCATCACACTTTTCAGCTCTGTGGCGCGGAACAGCCAAGTCTCAGAGGAGAAGAGAAGCACACTGGTGAAACAAGCGTTGTAGACTTGGATCTACAAGGAGATCGGAAAGTCTTTCATGCACCAGAACTTATCTAGGTTCTTGTAACTCTGGGCGGCTCGGCCTATGCGGGACTGCACTTCTCAGGCTATATCGCCGATTAGTTGGAACGAGCTCTCCAGACATGTGAAATGTTCAAGCAGGTTTAGTTGGGCGCCGTTGCAGGAGAGGGTGGCGTTTTCTTGGTTGATGCAAAATTCAGTCTTCTTTACGTTGGATTTTAGGTCACAGGACTCGGCCTCATTGTTAGGGGCTTCAAGTAATCTTTAGATGACATAAATGTTGTCATTGACTAATGCGATATCATCAGCGTAGTCAAGATCTGCTCCGGAAATTTCGTCCAAAATTACCAGTTCAAAAAGCGGAAATCATGATTTGGGCGATGTTTAAGTTGAACAGCAAAGGGGCTAAAATAGAGCATTGGCGAACACTGGATTTGATGTCAAAGGACCGCGATGTCACCGTGCACACTCTTATTGGACTCCGCCTCTCTGTGTACATCAAGCGTAGCACAAACATCACTTTGTTGGGAAGGCCAACGCTTGCAGCAATCTACCATATGCAGTCGCGGTTAACGCTGTGAAAAGCTGCTTTGAAATCAATGAACGCCACAGCTGAGAGGCGGTGAAACTGGTTTCACTGCTCAAATATTAGTCTAAGGTAGAACACCGCGTTTGAAGCTTGCCTGATTCTTTCCCGCGAGGGGGGCATAGGCTTGTTCAAATCTCTTGCGCATCATTATTTCAAGAAGCGCAATGTTCAGGGGATAGATGCCATTACAATTGGAACAAGGGGCCTCGTCTCTTTTCTTGTGCACAAGGACAATAATGACGTCTTTACAATCACTGGAAAAGTCTGTACCTGTCCATATCTTCCCGAACAAATCTGAGAGAGGTGGTGCGAGCTCGTCGGCTGCAAACTTAAAAAGATCGGGGGCAGCTGATCGGTGCCAGCAACATTGCCTCCTTTCAGTGCTTTGAGCACAGGGGTAACCTATGCACTACTGGGACAGAGTATTCGGCTTTGGCAAGGACATCAGAGACTCGCGGATTGATATCGGCTGAGTCGTTGGCAGGATTGTTCCGGAGTGACCCAAAATATGCTGCCCACTCTTCGATCTTTTCATTGCTGTCAGCGATGGCTTGGCTTTGCCGTTGGAATTCTTCAACACTTCGCTGCATCTGGAGCATTCGCCAGAGATTGATCTGATAGTCTTGTAGACAATGCGGGTGTTGCCGATTTCATCAACCGCCTGAACTTCATCGGCTAGTCTTCTGAAGTACGCAACTTTGTTGGCGCGGACACTCTTCTTGACTGCTTTATTGGCACTTTTCATCATCTTTCTCGAGCGGCAATTGGCGCTCTTGGCTATGAAGGCTAGAGATTTTGGCGATAGCCAGGGCTTATGGGCCGGTCCCTTCTTTGGTAGGGGTCTTGTTGCAGCTGCTGAAATCTCATTGCAGATTGAGGACCACGCTGTTTCGATGTTGAGGTCATCCAGCGATGCTGGGAGAAGCGAGTGGAGAGAGTCCCTGTAGCTGTCAAGGACAGCTGGGATCAGCAGGGAATCCATGTCGAGTTTGATCTGGCGGACCTTCTTGGTATGGGCTTTCAGCTTGAAACGGATTTTGGCCATGAGCATCTTAAGATATGAGTCGAGGACAGTTTTGTGCCGTGTAGAGGCGACATCAGGGACTGCCACCGTTGTTTGACCAAAATGTAGTCAATCTGATTTTTCGTGCGGTGGTTGTTGGAAATCCAGGTGACCAGGGCACAGGGGTTTTTCTTGAAGGTTGAATTTGTGACAAGGAGCCCTCTAGCCAGGGCCATCTGGGCTCGGCGGTCAACGTTATCATTTCTGCCACCCAAAGTGAAACTTCCGGTGGCTGCATCTCGGTCAGGGGAGGCGCATCTGTCCTGGCGTTCAGTCACCGGCTAACAGCAGGAAGTCTTTTTTGGGATTGAGTCTAAGAGATTGTTGAGATGCATCTGGAAGGTTTCCTTGAAGAATGTGTCAGTGTCTTTCGTGGGGCTGTAGATGTAAACAAGACAAATGGGCAATGGTTTTGCAGAGAGTCTCAAATGGCATAAGTGGGCAGCAAAGGGGCGCCAGGACATCACACACTTGGCTAGCTTCAGTTGAATAGCAATTCCGACACCATGAAGGCCACATTTTTCTTCATCTGAAACGAAGAATTTGTATGAGGGCACATCGTTTGAGTCTTGGATGACGCATTCATTGTATCCCGGGAAACGGGTCTCCTGGTGGCATGCCACTGTCGCACCGCGGTTGAACAGGCTGTCGACGAGCAAGGGTTTGCTTTCAGACTGCAAAATAAAGCGTACATTCCAACTTGCGAGTTTGATTGTCTTGTTCCAAGGTATGGGCGTGATGATGTTTTAATTTCGCTGTCTTTATTTGTCTGCCCACTGCAGCGTGGGTGGACATCCAAGTTCCCGCTGGGAACGTAGCTTTATCGGAGTAATCTTTATTTCGCGTGCCCTCTGGGCCCCCACTAACATTTTCATCGTATTTTAATAAAAATTGGTCAACATTTGCAAAAATTGTGAAAAGTGTGAACTAAACGTCTAAAGTTAGGCCAACTGTCATAAAATTTTGAAGCCCCGTAACTCATTGGAAAAAACTGTATTCGATTTTTTTTTTAATTGTACGCGCTACAAGCTTTCTAATGATACTACTCAAAACTTTGTACTAAGAAAAAATCCGCCGGCAAAAACTCTCCGAAAAAAAACAGTTGAGCAGAGTTCCTCTCCCACTAAAGTGGATCGGAAAAACAAACTGCAAGTCGCTCTGATATATTATTTATAATCTCAATAAATAATAAGTTTTTGTATCAATAATTGTTGTCAACGTTTGAAAACGATCTGTGAGAGCTTTATGTCGAATTCGACTTAACTCAATAAAATAAGTTCTGAAAAAAGGGAGAACAATTTAAAGAAAAAATGGCAGGTCTAAAGTGATCTTGACAGCAACCAAAAAAAAATTCTTTGATAACTTTTTTTAAAATTCTTCTCAGCAGTTTTTGGAAACGGCCATGACACAAGAGGATCAGTTGTAATATGGAAATGCTGATTTCAAAGACATTTATTATTGTTAAATACGTTGTAATGTGATTCAAAATTGGACACAATGATAGCTTGAGTCCAAAAAAATTAGAAAAAAGTTTTATTTGAACCACTCTCTATCGACAATTATCAAATTTTTCTTTTATTATTTACAAATTGATATTAATGTCATCCCCCTTTTTACCTTTCTCGGCTTTCAAATTTACGTCAAAATTACAATTGAATAGTTGTGGAAAAAGGAGGTAATTACACCGTATATTAAATTAAATTTCAGACCAAATTTACACTTTCGGGAAAGCAGAAATTTACTGTCCACAAGTATGTGACTTTTTTGATGCGGTTTTTTTAAAAAAAAAATTAGCTGTTATAAGAGAGACGTGGGAGTAGAAAAACGAAAGCTCCTTAAACTTTGCTTTTTTAAAAATTTCTATTGAAAGCATGAGAACATGGAATTTGTATGCATAATAGCACTTGTAACCTATCGTCATCTCGTTAAAGACTACAATTCTATAAGCTTGCAATTTTGCAGGTAATTTAAATTTTCTCGAATTTCTCATGATATGTTAAAGATCATTAATATGTAGTCTTACATCAGTCAATTTTGATAGCTTCCTTTACTGCCAAACCTGCATGATTATTTGTTTTCGTTTTTTTTCATTAGATGTCCATAAAATATTTTCGTCGATTGTTTTATTGAATCTAGTAACTGTTTAACCTGGATTTATTGAATTATTCGTTAGCAAAACATAATGATGTTTGTTAACTACAAAAACTCCCTTCCTCTGAAATTTAAAGACCAGGTTATCCGTTTTAGTGAGATTTAGCCAAACCCATAGAGTCGAATATGATATTGTATAGATCGTAAGGAAAAGTTCCTGCATAGATCCTGCATCATTACCAAGATTTCCATAAACGCTATATGACTAGCTATTGATGAAAGAGTTGCCAAGAATTGTTCCTTCCCGGCTACGGATCCCAACAACTACCACTCTGGTCCTTTTGCCCATTTGGGTCGTGATCGTGTGCGTGTGTGCGCTTGTGAAAGTGGACACTTACCGTCATTGTTGTTGGCAATCGATGGTGTTGGCTGTATAATTAGCGTGAGTGAAAAAAGAAGAAGCGCCGCTCTTGGCATCGTGATTTGATTTTGGAGCCTCATCTCATTTGGAAGAGTAGAAGAAGAGCAGGCTGTGCTTGCTTTACTAGTCAGGTGAGAAATAATAGAAAGCGACGCTGGATGATTTTGATTGAAAAGTGGCGGCCGGTTGATGCGATGTGGCGATCGAATTAAAAGCGAGAGAGATGCGTCGAGTGCTGCTTTGTATTACCACACACCACCACACATCACTACATACCACTGCACACCAGTAACACACTGCTGGTACTATACCAACTAGTAGCACTGTTGCTCTGCTTCTACTAATAATAATAAAAATACTGTTGCTGCTAGTATTGACCAGAGTGTGCATATGAAGCTACAATTCATTGTAGCCGACTAAAAAAAAATAAAGATTTTAACCGATTATGAGATAAGGCCAAATATGAGTCTGGGTTCTAACTGTCTTTACTTGAAAACTAAGGAACCCGTTAAAATATTATGTTAAATTTATATTGTGTTGTTCATTAAAATGTGATGAGTCGATGTTGGGCTATTATTATAATGCTTTGATTTGGGAAGAAAGATAGTTCTTCGTTATGCTAGTTGATTAAAATTTGAGGAATTATACTTTAATCTGTCCCAAGCAATATGCGTTTTCAATTCAATTTCGTTTATCAAAAAAATATTGATATTTGGTTTTCGGTTAAGCGCACTGGTAAGTGTGCGTTGTGCGATGATGGCCAATGAGAGGGGAGGAAGTACCTGCTGATTAAAGTCGATTACGAGACAGGTACTCTTAATCAGCCAAGCATCACCTGCCCCACACACCACACTTTCTCTCCATCCATCCATCACACACAATCAATCGTCCAATTAAGAATTTACAGTTTGAATTTTACAGTCACAGCCACAGTCACAATAATTTATCACCAGTTGTCGCCTCAAACAGTCATAACTAGCAATAACCAGCTATTACCACACTCTCACTCAATCTCACACAATTCACTTGATTCGATCTATTGTAAATGTTCAATTAGAGCTTACATACCACAATCACACTTAACACAAGAACTCAACTTGTCGGATTACAATAAAGTCGTAACAGGTCCAACTTGAATTGATAAAATCTCCCGCGAGTCTTTTCAACTGTTCTTTTTGCTCATTAGTACATATGTGCATAATTCTGTCTTTTTACGGCACTTTTGGTGCATTGATGCTCTGCGTGACCCGCTAACACTCACTTGATAGGAACAACATGCATAGCAGGTGAACAACTACAAAAACAACACATCACACCAACATCTGACTAAATAGCATTATGGTATTACCTCAAACTGAAAGATTATTAGTACGCTAGCACCGGTACGAATACAGGTCGAAATGAGGTTTAGCCGACAAGGAGAAAATAAGTAATTTAGCCGATACATTAAATCTGATTTGTCGGCAAATCTGAATGGCTAAAGTATCACTAGTTTGTCAAACCATTACACATGGGGTGTGGTCGGGTTGTGGGTTTAAACTGTCATTTTTTGGTTTTCGGCTAAGCCCCCTGTCGGCCAATTAGGCGATCTCCGCTAGCACTAACACATAAACGCAAACACGTCATTTTTTATCACGCATACTCGTTGCTTAATTAGGACTGCCCGCTATGCAGTGGCCGTGTGGTATGTTCGTTGTGAAGTGCTCTTATGATAGAATGTTTCCAAACTTCCCGCTGCCAAACCCACTCATATGACTCATTAGAAATTCAACTACTTTTGGCACTCAGAAGTACCACAAAAAGATTTTCAAAAATTAGACTAAATTTAGACTGAAGTAGTTTGAACTGATATTTCGCGATGTTTAGTAAATTCCATTGTAATCGTCAAAAGAATTTGCCAATGTTTTGGCGCACCAAAACTCTGACATCATTATGAGCCAGCACCTCTACCAAATAAAGTGCACCCCTTAATCCACTTTACCTCCCCGGACCCTCGTTCCATAGTATGTCAGTAATGAAACATTGTATTCCAATTGTATATCGTCGGCCCAGTACTGTATCAGTGTATCGTAGGGGTATCCTGGTACCCCATGATGTGCACTATAAGTCCCATAGATACTTTTTTCTGAAAATAGGCCGTGCATCCTTGATTTTGATTCCCATGATGTTCATAGCAAAATCATGAGAAATTGTGAAAATTTCGGAAAAATTTTGTAATTTTGGGCGATGCAAATATTAAGCATCACAATGACTTACAATCTAAAATGACTTACCATGCAAGAAACGTATTAAGATTTTTAAAAAATAGCCACCAAAGCCAGTAAATACAAGGCGAGTGCCTGGAACCTGTCGATTTGGGGATTTTAAAGAGTTTTATTTTAGATTGAAATGGAAATTTGTTTGTCTTACAGTTTTAGCCCAATGAAAATAGAAACAATACTGGGCCGACGATATACAACTGGAAAAAAGCAACTGGAATACAATACAACGTGACTCCAAGACGCAAGGCTCGTGCAATATAGGCGTAGAACTTTGGCACGATAAACGTCACAGTACCCATTACCCCCCCCTATTTTGATACAGAACTGTAAGCAGTGAATAGTTAGTATTCTGTTCAACTAATTTAAAAGAATTGAGCTGAACTCTGTGTAACTTCAACTTACCCATCAGCCCCCCTATTTTGTATAGATAATAATAACAATTGGAATTGACAATTATTTATAAATTTATTAGTAAATCATCGATTCTTATGCACTTGCCCCATTTTAATTCAAAGTAAATTTCTCTCATCCTCAAACGGAGGGACGACCTATTGGAATGATCCTCTGCTAAAGGTTCGAGCTATCGGACTGCAGTTCAGCTGCAGGTCTGCTCCTCTGGACAACGACTCAGCCGAAGGCCCGGTGAACTGTACTGCTCCTCACCCGTAGGTACTGATTCATGAACTGCTCTTCAGCCGTAAGTACTGGCTCATGGACTGCTTGTCAGCCGTAGGTAATTAAAAACGGTCTGCTCCTCAGCTGTAGGCATTTAAAAACGGTCTGCTCCTCAGCTGTAGGCATTTAAAAATGGCCTGCTCCTCTGCTGTAGGTAATAAACGAAACTCGAAAAACCAGTCTGAAAAGTTCAGCTGAACAATCTCTAAAGTTCAGCTGAGCAGACTTTGTTCAGATTTTTTAAAAAAAAATCAGCGCAGATGAAGTTCAGAATATAATTTTTTTGTTCTATATTTTTTACCATGATCAACGTAAAAAAATGTCAAAAACGTAGTACTGTTCCGGATAAAATTAATGAGTTGAAACACTGTGATTCAGCGGCGAGTTTCTATGTTACCATGATACGGGTCAATAATTCCACAAAACGTATGTTAATACACCTGAAAAATGCGGTACGGTGTAGAGTATGGCAACAAAAGAACTTGCCTCTCGACCATTCTTTTGGCGCCCCATTCTAAAAATTTTAAATTTAGGAATCTGTGGAATCGGACGTCAAGCTTTATCTCTTAGTTTCCACAGCATAAAAAGTTCTATATCACAATCAGAATCAGGGTGAATACATTTCTTCAATGCCCTATCCTATTTTACTTACGATCCACAAATAATTAAACCAATTCTTATTTGAGCTTGTAATTTGCAACATAGCTCTGGAGCATTTAGTTCTGTACACAAACAATTATAGTAGTGCGCGTAAACCAATGGCTTCCTATGTTTCTATTACAGTTAACAGTTTAAACCGAATAGTTCAATATTTCAAAGTTACAAGAGCTATGCCTATAGCGCATGTTTTATTCTAGAGAAATTAATTGACTTAAGTTGTGAAATCGAATATACAAATGTTTTGGCAAATTTGCATGTCATAAGAATCTTTTATTCCAGAAATCTCCAAAAAAATCTTAGTAAGATGGGTCGACTAATGAGTGGACCTAGATATCACAAAATATGTCGAAACGGAAAATGGAATAAATGGTCTCCTTTGCGTGACTTGGACTCTGATTTGTAATGATAACCCGTGATGTTCGCCATAATTGTTTCTTAGCAATCATACAAAGTCATATATGATTCTCAGTAAACATACCAAGTCATGTTTGATTTGTATGAAATCCTGACAACCATACTATTTTCCTGCGGTTGGAGATAGCAAGCGGTATCACGAAAAAGCTCTGCCCGGGTCGTGAAACTTAAGCAAGCAATCGATTTTATTGATATTTTCTTAGGTTTAGATTACTTTTTGACAATATGTGGGGTATATTTAGAAAGCACATTTTTAACAGGGATTAAATCGATTTAAAAGGAAAGAAGAGTTGTCTTGTTTTCTCGCCACCCATTTTTAGCCAATCAGAATTGAGCAAAATTTTTGCGAAAACACAACTGCTGACTGCGAAAACACAATCGAGCATGTTTTTTGACGTTTAAAGGTTTGCATAATTTCATTTCAACAAATTTTGGCTTTAAAATTTTCTTTCCACGCGCATTCATATTGAGATTTATTGTTTCAGATTTCATTCCAGATTACTTATACATTCCAGATTCTTTCAAATTTGAGGTTTGTAATTGTTTCAGATTTCATTCCAGATTACTTATACATTCCAGATTCTTTCAAATTTGAGGTTTGTAATTTTAAATCAAATTTAAAAAAGTACCTTGTGCACAAACTTTTCTTTCCAGATTAAAATTCATCAACACCAGAAAGCAGCCAAAAATCAGTTAGTTTAATTTGGATTTTTTAAATTTCAATTCAACTAATTCAGTCATCCTTTTATTTAAGTCACATCATCTCCAAAAAGACCTCGACAACAGTAAGTCTTTTCTTTCCAGATTAAAATTCATCAACACCAGAAAGCAGCCAAAAATCGGTTAGTTTAATTTGGATTTTTTAAATTTCAATTCAACTAATTCAGTCATCCTTTTATTTAAGTCACACCATCTCCAAAAAGACCTCGACAACAGTAAGTCAACCTTCAAAAATTCTGAAGGATACATGACACTTCATTTAATCTGAGCTTTCGAGTTTATATAGTTGTTCTGCAGTTCGGTGAGTTCATTATCAATTCATTTTTTTTGGTTTGGCCAAATTTTATTATGAGACCTTGTTTAGAGTCAAAAACCTATTTCAAAGAATGAGTACATTCCATCTACCTTTTACATCTTCTATGCAGGTACAATCCATTATTTTATTCAAAATTTTGCTAATTTTACACTATTTGAAATTTTTCAAGGTTTTACAGCATTTTGTTCTCTATTTTAGATGCAGATCTTCGGTTTTTTCATCTGGGCACTTGTTGAGTCGATGGACTTGCTGTTGCGAAGGTATCACACGGAGCGGAAGGACTGAAAATGATGGAAAACTGATGGACTTGAAATTTTAAGTTAAAATTTTCAAATTGAATGAAATGTTAATTTAAAATTTAAAAAATAGAACGGTTTTCACTGAGCGGAGAAACAATAGTAAAAATAGATAATAATCTATTTAGAGGAGTTTTCGTAGCTCAATTTAAATCCATTTCAAATGTTCTTTAAACGACTAGAATCCATTTTTTTTCAACATAAATAATTGGATTTAAGAGGATTTAAATCGTTAAAATAGTCCCAGGTTGATGCCGTAGAAGGGAATTTTTTATTATATTTTTAAATTGAAAACCGCTATAAAATCGATTTTTAACTCCATTGTTCCAATGCGGGTGTCACATTCATCTTATACCTTAAAAATCATACGAAGATCATTAACGATTTCTTAGATCAGATATGATTTCTTCAATATCATAATAAGACCAATTTTGATTTCTTAGTACTCATAGAAGAATCATATTTGCTTATTCCACGTTGAACCGAACGCCATTGCTTGCGGTTTCTTTGTTTTAACACAAAGATCATTTATGGTTTGTTAAAAGTTGTACAAAGTCATATATCAAAAAATGGAAATCTTATTAATATCATAATAAGATATAGTCTTTGTTTTGTATGGTATCATATTTGATCTGAGTATGATTAATAAAAAATGGCAATTTGGGGAAAAGAAGTTGCATAATTATTAGAAGTTTTCTGAAAATTTTTACTGAACGATTTTTTGAAATAGTGATCCATTAAGTGCACGTTTATTGGATAAAAATATATAAGGTTGGAATATTCTTTGATTCTCTTTTGATTGTATGATTTGTAATTCGCAACATAAATGGTGATAGCTACATCGGGTAGCCGAATAAATGCGGGAATAAAGCATAATTGTCTGTTTTCAATCTCAAGTATTCCCGGAACTAAGAGACATTATTATAGTAGGAGACATTGTTCCTATATAGGTTTCTATAGCGTTACTGGTGATCACATTACCAGATGGCAATACTAAATAGATAGACATTTGTAGGTATGTTATATTTTATCTAAGACATAGGATTCTTCAGCTACCTATATGCATTTGACTTCTTTATGAAGCAGAACTGTAAACCTTTGTTGACCACACAAAGGGGGCGCGATGCTTTCAAACAGGATTGGGGATTTTTCAGCGAGTAACATATAAGATAGCAGCATATACGCGTTAGTAACAAATAAGTGCCGCAATCAGGTCAACCTTCAAATTAAGAAGACAAATACGAGAAGTGTCGAGTTTCAAATCAAAACAAAATATCAAAGCCGATTTTTTTCATGTTGACACCGAAATTTGCTAAGTATTTCAGCAAAAACTTTAGAGATGAAAGCTTAGAACTATATAGGAGCTGTTCCTCTAGCTCATAAATTAGTTAGCTAGCATGATGCTTGATTGTGATGAACTGCATTATTTGCCGAATATATTAACTAAATAAATGAAACTTTAGTATTCAGAAATAACAAATATTCAATTGCAACATGGCAATTTCGTTGTCCTATTGCATCGTCGACTTCTCTAATCAGGTATATCTGTTAATAATTTCAACAATTTTCTTTTTCAGTGAAAATTTTTTGAATCGAATGAAGCAAAATCGTTTGCAACAGCTTTGTCTTTCGGTACTTAGTCCAGGAGTCGACTAATGAGACCATTTTATACCAAAAATGAGCAACCAAATTGAGCTCTGAAACATCACTCTTAATTCCAAGTGTTTGTAACAATTTATTTATTGTAACAGGACTGCCTAGGAGTGTACCGACAGCAAAGCAAAACGTATTAAATTCAACCAATTAGTAACCAAATAGTAAATTTTGATTTCTTTTTGGCTAGCTTGACCAAGGGCCAACAAGAATGAGGATAAAAAGACCTAATTACGTTTTATTAAAATCTGATTTCTTACCAGTGAATGCTACCAAAAGAAGAGTACTTAGCACAATTTCATTCAAATTGGTTGCAATATAATTTCAAAATTGGCTACAATCAGAATTTGTTACAACCAGAATAGGCTCTATCAAAATTGGTGACAACATTACGTCGCCAATCCTACAAATTCAGCAGAGTCCGCTTCTGCGAACACGAATGACAATATTTTGTCATCCAATGTTGCATGGGGATAAAATTGGTTAAATTGTTGACAACACTGACAAGAAAAAATGCGGACAATCGTTAAAAAATTCCGTCACTGATCTAAAAAAAACACTTGTTTATGTCAGAAATTTCTGAAATTTGTGAACAGGGGAAATGTCATCAATGTCCGCTTTTTGAACGGAATTTTTCTTTTTCAACTTTATACTGCGCTCTAAATTTGATTTATAGCCATTGACTAGATTATAAATTACAAAATCAATGACGAAAAATTGTCAGCTTCATCCAAAATCTTAACATTTAGATCAAAGCGTACAAAAAAATCAGCAATTAACAAACCGCTAGTTTTATGATATTTTGAATCATCTGACATTGACTCAGTGGCGATCATTTAAATGGCGTCAAACACTAATTGAGGCATCAAAATTTAGGAATTTTGATGCATCAATTGGTCTCATGAGGCATCAAAATTGGTCTCATGATTATTTTGATAAAAAGTCCTCAGTGCTGTTTCACTTTATAGATAAATTTGGTTCTACAAGTATTTTTATTAAAATTGGTTCTATAATGATTTTTATTAAAATTTGCTCAGTGCTAGTTTATTTTCACCAGTTGATATTTGCGTCCTAATAAAAAGATTTTATAAAGATCTCAGTAAATAATAAAAAGAACTCAGTAATTTTTCGAATTTCTCTTTACTGCAGTGAAGCATCTAAATTGGAAGATGCAAATTGTCGATCATTGTCAAAAGGGAATGGCTGATAATTGTTATTGTTATTGTTATCTTCAGCAGTTTTAAGAATGAAAAACTTTTGACCAAGGCTATCAGTAATGTGCGGATAATTGCCCCAATCAGTACTCCGAAGAAAGTTTAAAATAAATGTTGGTCAAAAAAGAAGTAGAAAATTTGATGAAAACTAAAACTTAATTGAAAGCATATATTTTTTATATATACTTCTGTTCATATGTGTTTGATTCTGTTCTGTAATTGCTTTGATTTCTTGTTTTACTTGTTTGTTTCACTAATCTCTCATTCAATAAACTTCAATTTTAATCCAACCATCGAGTAATTTGATAAATTTTTTTCACCCGTAGATAAATCCGTAGACAAAAGTGAAAAAGACACTGAAAACTGCAAAAATTAGGAAATTAGCTACTTTCAAACAGCGGAAATTATTTACTTTAGCTCGTATATTAGGGAGGTAATTTTGGGGACAACAATGATAGAGTTTGGGCTGCCTTTCTCCATAGTCATCAGATTCCGCAATCGCGGACACCTGTGACGATTTCTTTCAATTTTGAGCAGATTTCAACCAGTTTCCCTTACTGTCACTATTGTCCGCTTTTAAGCCCTTTCATAAAAAAATGGGGGAGTGGACAATTCTTACGTTTGCAAGCGAATTTCCTTGCTCAAAATGTACGATTGGCGTCATAATAAATATAATTTAGGTTGACCCAAATGAATGAATTTGAATTATGTTGATCAAAAACATGTCTTCAATTATGGAGCGACTGTGCCTCGAGGATTATTTTCTTCTCCATTGCTTCAAACAAGACTAAGTCTGGAAGGAAAATTGAAAGTCAAATTATACGCCTCAAGATCACTCTATAGTTTTCTTCTCAAATTGTTTCCATATTAAATTAGCATTTTTTGTATATCAATAATTTACAGGTTTTGCTGTTTCTAAAATTTGAGTTTACAAGAAACCGTTTCGAAGAAAAAGTAGTATCCCCAGATTTTTTTCGCAAATTAGTTTTGGCAAAGAAGATCTTTCAAAACTGCTAAATAGTTTTTGAGTGAAGATTATTATAGCTTCCGCTAATTTTGCCCTTCAACAAAAAGTGTCGAAGACCAAAAAAATGGTCACTGTTTATGGTCACTGTTGACCAAAAAAATGGTCAACACAGAGAAAGCAATTGTTGACCGATGTTTACGACGATACAGAAAAAAGTAGAAACGATGACATTTTATCGATTTACTCAATGTCATACTGGAGACTCAATAACAGCAGCTAGTAAATGCAAAATGGGGAAAATAAGAACCCAAATTTATTTGATAATAATTGAAGTAATGGAAATTGAAGTAATCGAAATGGAAATTTTTGAAAGAAAAACGCATTTAATTTGATCTCAATAATTACTGCCGCCTGAAACTTTATAAAAAAAAACGAAAAAATGGGGCTCTGATTTTGAGTCAAATAGATAAATTTCAATAGGCAAATGCTAAAATGTAGATTTTGTTTCCAATTGATTGCAAATGAAACACCGCCCAGTCCTGAATTTGAAGCGTTTACTACCCTTTCTCACCACCAAGATCTACCAGTTGGTGAAAAAGTGCAAAGACTATTTGGCGCATCAAGTAAATAACAGACAAGGATGCTCGTTAATGTGCCTTCGCACATGACGTTCCGACCCGAGCTCATCTATGTTTTTGACTTAATTGTCATCCAAATGTAGAGATAATCAAAAATAGATGTTTGAGTTTAAAAAAATCGGCACACCACCAAATTACTAATTGAATTACATGCCATGCTTCATCACAGCGCTCACGAGAGCTGCCATAAAAAGATTACGAGAAAAAAACAACAAAATAATCAAAAACAAAAATTTCGCGGCAAAAACTCAATATCTAAACTTTAAAGCAGCTAGTGACAACGTCAAAATGAAATCGGATAAAACCTTAAACCTTAACTACATAAATTTCTTAACTACACGGCAGATGTTCATTAAGGCAGACTTTTCATTAATACAACTAGGTAAAAAGTTGACAAAACGAAGAAATAAAGAGGCGAAATTCGAAAATCAATCAATATGTAAACCAAAAAATTTTAAGTCTTAAAGATCATTAGCTTTTAAGGAAAAAAATTCTGATAAATTTACAAAAAAATCATCACAAAAACAAAAAGACCTGTATTTAGCGAGACTAAGCCATAGAAACGGACTAAAGATGCAGAGAAAATTTAAAAAAAAACATTTTGCAAAAACAAATTATTGAAGCTATTAAAATAATTAGCTATTTTCTGAATATTATGTATTTTTATTTCAATTGCTATTTTTATTAATACAGCAAAAAAATTAATCTGAACAATTAGATAAGTTCACTGGGGCCGCATTCGAAAGTCATCGGGATCTATTATTATCCGAATGTAAAAAAAGAATAGAAAAAGAAACACAAATATTGACTGCTGACAAAGTTTTTATGAAAGCGCATATTGTCCAACAAACAAAACAACAGTTACGACATAATATTGATTGACACGTTTGTTTTCGAGTTACAAGCAATTGGATGGGACTTGTCATTGATAAGATTAAGTTACAAGTTGAGAAAAGAACAACAAAGACTGAAAAGCTTAAAAAACCATTAAAAAGAATAATGTCACAAACGTTAGGACTATTCGCTATAAACTGACTGCATTGAGTAATTGATCCATTCAATCCTCAATGAGAAGCCTATGGGACCTGTCAGCATTTTACGGCTACATAAGGAATAAAAATTGAGGCGAAAACAACAAATTGAAAAACAGCAAAGCAAGAAAAGTGTCGTAGCCATTAAAAATTAAATTGTTAGCAATTTTAAATTAATTAATTAACTAATTCTTAATTTTCAATGGATTTTCTAACAGCAATGGAGATTTTTTTTTTACAATATGATTTCAAAAATTTAACAAAGATGAACCAATATATTAAAACCGCGAAATTTCTGAGAAAACCCACTTGTATCAACGCTACTAAAATTTATAGCTTTCAAAGGAAGTCAATAAAAATCGCTCAAGTCTCGATGGAAACCCAAGGATGATTGTCTTTCATGAATCATCAATGAGATATCACAATAAGACTCATGACTATGAAAACAACAACAAATACAGGCAAAAGCCAAAAATTCAACAGGAAAAAACGAGAAGAAAAAACCGAAGCCATTTAAATGGTAAGTTTTTCTCTGAAAACTTTGTCTATGCTCTATTGAACGTCCTCTCTGAGCCAGTGGGAACAGTCAGATTTATGATAATGTGATATGACTTCAAAATGAACCAAATTTTCGAAAAAAAAGTATCCAAAAAATAGATAATCAGATTAATTTTGGTTGTTTAAGATTGGTTAATGTTTAAAAAATTTTACGAAAATCTATTTTAATAGTCATTTAACAGTCAAACATTAACAGCCTTGAAACCAATAACTTCCAACGCAAGTCAATATAAACTCTAAATTACGCCTCGAGGGGATGTCAAATATATTTCTTTCAAAAACAAATTTACGCAAAAACCAAAAATTCCAGTAGAATAGAGCGAAAATAAAGTTTCGCAGCAAAATTATACATAAGTTTTTCTCTGATAACTATATCTAAGGCTCATTGAATTTCTTTTTTAACCCATGAGATCTATCAATATTAGCATAATGTGATAACACTTCAAAAGGAACCAAAGTTACGAAAAAAATTCAAAAATAAAAAAAAAATTTAAAACACTTGGCATTGAAGTCATAAGACAATTAGATAGCAGAAAAAACCGCTAATCAGATTAATTTTGGTTGCAGTAGAAGAGAGTGGGTTCCTGTCATTACGGGGATTGATCTACAGATCACGAAAATAAGTTAAATATCGTTTAATTTTTAAAAAATTTTACGAAAAATTTTTTTAATAGTCATTAAACAGCCAGAAATTAACAGTCATTGAAAACAATAACTTCCAACACAAATCAAAAAGAGGCTAAATTATGCCAATAGGGAAGTCAAAGATTTTGTTTTTTCGTAAGTCATCATGAAGACATCACAATAACTCTTATGACTATGAAAACAAAAACAATTACCGGCCAAAACCAAAAATTCCAGTAGAATAGTGAGAGAAGGAAGTGTCGCAGACATTTTAACCATAAATTTTCCTCCGAAAACTTTATCTATGACTCATTGATTGTCTTCTCTAACCCAATGAGAACTATCAGTATTAGCATAATGTGATAACATTTCAAAAGTAACCAAAGTTACGAATAAAAGTTAATCAAAAAATTTTAAAAAAATATATAAAAACTTTTGGCCTGGAAGTCAAAAAACGAATAATTAGCAGATAACATTGCTAAACAGATTATTTTCGGTTGCAATGGAAACGATGGGTTGTCCTATCATTACTGACACTGGCCTACAGTTCACGAAAATATATTTAAGATCGGTTAATGATAAAAAAAATTCGAAATTTAATTTTTAAAGCTTTGACAACCGTTAGCCTATATAAAACAGCCTAGTTTCAAAGTGAAGTGAAAAAAAGCAAGGCTATTAGCACTTGCTGCTACTTTTTAATGGCTATAAAATCAGTTTTTGTTCCGACCCTCTTGAGGGGGGAGGAAATATATACTCAAATGCGTTTTTTTTGTTCAGTCAACATTGACCGATCAATATATTCATCCTACACGTCCTGGCGTTCAGTCACCGGCAAAAGCAGGCAGTCTTTTTTGGGATTGAGTCTAAGAGATTGTTGAGATGCATCTAGAAGGTTTCCTTGACGAATTTGTCAGTGTCTTTCGTGGGGCTGTAGGTGTAAACAAGAGAAATGGGCAATGGTTTTGCAGAGAGTCTCAAATGGCATAAGTGGGCAGCAAAGGGGCGCCAGGACTTCACACACTTGGCTAGCCTCAGTTGAATAGCAAATCCGACACCATGAAGGCCACATTTTTCTTCATCTGAAACAAAGAATTTGTATGAGGGCACATCGTTTGAGTCTTGGATGACGCATGCATTGTATCCCGGGAAACGGGTCTCCTGGAGGCATGCCACTGTCGCACCGCGGTTGAACAGGCTGTCGACGAGCAAGGGTTTGCTTTCAGACTGCAAAATAAAGCGTACATTCCAACTTGCGTGCTTGATTGTCTTGTTCCAAGGTGTGGGCGTGATGATGTTTTACTTTCGCTGTCTTTATTTGTCTGCCCACTGCAGCGTGGGTGGACATCCAAGTTCCCGCTGGGCACGTAGCTTTATTGGAGTAATCTTTATTTCGCGTGCTTTCTGGGCCCCCACTAACATTTTCATCGAATATTAATAAAAATTGGGCAACATTTGCAAAAACTGTTAAAAGTGTGAACTAAACGTCTAAAGTTAGGCCAACTGTCATAAAATTTTGGAGCCCCGTAACTCATTGGAAAAAACCGTATTCGATTTTTTTTAATTCTATGCGCTACAAGCTTTATAATGATACTACTCAAAACGTTGTACTAAAAATGTATCCGCCGGCAAAAACTCTCCGAAAAAAAACAGTTGAGCAAAGTTCCTCTCCCACTAAAGTGGATCGGAAAAACAAACTGCAAGTTGTCGCCCTGATATATTATTTATAATCTCAATAAATAATAAGTTGTTGTATCAATAATTGTTGTCAACGTTTGAAAACGATCTGTGAGAGCTTTATGTCGAAATCGACTTAACTCAATAAAATAAGTTCTGAAAAAAAGGGAGAAAAATTTAAAGAAAAAATGGCAGGTCTGAAGTGATCTTGACAGCAACCGAAATAAAATTTTTTGATAACATTTGTTAAAATTCTTCTCATCAGTTTTTGGAAACGGCCATGTCACAGAGGATCAGTTGTAATGTGGAAATGCTGATTTCAAAGACATTTATTATTGTTAAATACGTTGTAATGTGATTCAAAATTGGACACAATGATAGCTTGAGTCCAAAAAAATTAGAAAAAAGTTTTATTTGAACCATTCTCTATCGACAATTATCAAATTTTTCTTTTATTATTTACAAATTGATATTAATGTCATCCTCTTTTTACCTTTCTCGGCTTTCAAATTTACGTCAAAATTACAATTGAATAGTTGTGGAAAAAGGAGGTAAATACACCGTATATTAAATTAAATTTCAGACCAAATTTACACTTTCGGGAAATCAGAAATTTACTGTCCACAAGTATGTGACTTTTTTGATGCGCTTTTTTAAAAAAAAAGTTAGCTGTTATAAGAGAGACGTGGGAGTAGAAAAACGAAAGCTCCTTAATCTTTGCTTTTTTAAAAGTTTCTATTGAAAGCATGAAAACATGGAATTTGTATGCATGATAGCACTTGTAACCTATCGTCATCTCGTTAAAGACTACAATTCTATAAGCTTGCAATTTTGCAGGTAATTTAAATTTTCTCGAATATATCATGATATATTAAAGATCATTAATATGTAGTCTTACATCAGTCAATTTTGATAGCTTCCTTTACTGCCAAACCTGCATGATTATTTGTTTTCGTTTTTTTTCATTAGATGTCCATAAAATATTTCCGTCGATTGTTTTATTGAATCTAGTAACTGTTTAACCTGGATTTATTGAATTATTCGTTAGCAAAACATAATGATGTTTGTTAACTACAAAAACTCCCTTCCTCTGAAATTTAAAGACCAGGTTATCCGTTTTAGTGAGATTTAGCCAAATCCATAGAGCCGGATAAGATATTGTATAGATCGTAAGGAAAAGTTTCTGCATGATCTCTGCATCATTACCAAGATTTCCATAAACGCTATAGGGTTAGCTATTGATGAAAGAGTTGCCAAGAATTGTTCCTTCCCGGCTACGGATCCCAACAACTACCCCTCTGGTCCTTTTGCCCATTTGGGTCGTGATCGTGTGCGTGTGTGCGCTTGTGAAAGTGGACACTTACCGTCATTGTTGTTGGCAATCGATGGTGTTGGCTGTATAATTAGCGTGAGTGAGAAAAGAAGAAGCGCCGCTCTTGGCATCGTGATTTGATTTTGGAGCCTCATCTCATTTGGAAGAGTAGAAGAAGAGCGAGCAGGCTGTGCTTGCTTTACTAGTGAGGTGAGAAATAATAGAAAGCGACGCTGGATGATTTCGATTGAAAAGTGGCGGCCGGTTGATGCGATGTGGCGATCAAATTAAAAGCGAGAGAGATGCGTCGAGTGCTGCTTTGTATTACCAAACACCACCACACACCACTACATACCACTGCACACCACTAACAAACTGCTGGTACTATACCAACTAGTAGCACTGTTGATCTGCTTCTACTAATAATAATAAAATTACTGTTGCTGCTAGTATTGACCAGAGTGTGCATATGAAGCTACAATTCATTGTAGCCGACTAAGAAAAATAAAGATTTTAACCGATTATGAGATAAGGCCAAATATGAGTTTGGGTTCTAACTGTCTTTACTTGAAAACTAGGGAACCCGTTCAAATATTATGTTAAATTTATATTGTGTTGTTCATTAAAATGTGATGAGTCGATGTTGGGCTATTATTATAATGCTTTGATTTGGGAAGAAAGATAGTTCTTCGTTATGCTAGTTGATTAAAATTTGAGGAATTATACTTTAATCTGTCCCAAGCAATATGCGTTTTCAATTCAATGTCGTTTATCAAAAAAATATTGATATTTGGTTTTCGGTTAAGCGCACTGTCGTCCAATTGAGATCTCGATCCATATGTAGTACTAAGTAGATAGCGAGAGAAGCTCATCAGCAGTAGGTCAAAGTGGCAGCTGGTAAGTGTGCGTTGTGCGATGATGGCCAATGAGAGGGGAGGAAGTACCTGCTGATTAAAGTCGATTACGAGACAGGTACTCTTAATCAGCTAAGCATCACCTGCCCCACACACCACACTTTCTCTCCATCCATCCATCACACACAATCAATCGTCCAATTAAGAATTTACAGTTTGAATTTTACAGTCACAGCCACAGTCACAATAATTTATCACCAGTTGTCGCCTCAAACAATCATAACTAGCAATAACCAGCTATTACCACACTCTCACTCAATCTCACACAATTCACTTGATTCGATCTATTGTAAATGTTCAATTAGAGCTTACATACCACAATCACACTTAACACAAGAACTCAACTTGTCGGATTACAATAAAGTCGTAACAGGTCCAACTTGAATTGATAAAATCTCCCGCGAGTCTTTTCAACTGTTCTTTTTGCTCATTAGTACATATGTGCATAATTCTGTCTTTTTACGGCACTTTTGGTGCATTGATGCTCTGCGTGACCCGCTAACACTCACTTGATAGGAACAACATGCATAGCAGGTGAACAACTACAAAAACAACACATCACACCAACATCTGACTAAATAGCATTATGGTATTACCTCAAACTGAAAGATTATAAGTACGCTAGCACCGGTACGAATACAGGTCGAGATGAGGTTTAGCCGACAAGGAGAAAATAAGCAATTTAGCCGACACATTAAATCTGATTTGTCGGCAAATCTGAATGGCTAAAGTATCACTAGTTTGTCAAACCATTACACTTTGGGTGTGGTCGGGTTGTGGGTTTAAACTGTCATTTTTTGGTTTTCGGCTAACCCCCTGTCGGTCAATTAGGCGATCTCCGCTAGCACTAACACATAAACGCAAACACGTCATTTTTATCACGCATACTCGTTGCTTAATTAGGACTGCCCGCTATGCAGTGGCCGTGTGGTATGTTCGTTGTGAAAAGCTCTTATGATCGAATGTTTCCAAACTTCTCGCTGCCAAACCCACTCATATGACTCATTATAAATTCAACTACTTTTGACACTCAGACGTACTACAAAAAAATTTTCAAAAATTAGACTAAATTTAGACTGAAGTAGTTTGAACTGATATTTCGCGATGTTTAGTAAATTCCATTGTAATCGTCAAAAGAATTTGCCAATGTTTTGGCGCACCAAAACTCTGACATCATTATGAGCCAGCACCTCTACCAAAAAAAGTGCACCCCTTAATCCACTTTACCTCCCCGGACCCTCGTCCCATAGTATGTCAGTACTGACAAATTGTATTCCAATTGTATATCGTCGGTCCAGTACTGTATCAGTGTATCGTAGGGGTATCTTAGTACCCCATGATGTGCACTATAAGTCCCATAGATACTTTTTTCTGAAAACAGGCCGTGCATCCTTGATTTTGATTCCTATGATGATCATAGCAAAATCATGATAAATTGTGAAAATTTCGGAAAAATTTTGAAATTTTGGGCGATGCAAATTTTAAGCATCGCAATGACTTACAACCTAAAGTACTTGCCACGCAAGAAACTCTTTTAAGATTTTAAAAAATAGCCACCAAAGCCAGTAAATACAAGGCGAGTGCCTGGAACCTGCCGATTTGGGGATTTTAAAGAGTTTTATTTTAGATTGAAATGGAAATTTGTTTGTCTTACAGTTTTAGCCCAATGAAAATAGAAACAATACTGGGCTGACGATATACAACTGAAAAAAGGCTACTGGAATAAAATACAACGTGAATCCAAGACGCAAGGCTAGTGCAATATAGGCGTAGAACTTTGGAACGATAAACATCACAGTACCCATTACCCCCCCCCCCATTTTGATACAGAACTGTAAGCAGTGAATAGTTAGTGTTCTGTTCAACTACTTTGAGTTGAGATCTATGTGACTTCAACTTACCCATCAGCCCCCCTATTTTGTATAGATAATAATAACAATTGGAATTGACAATTATTTATAAATTTATTAATAAATCATCGATTCTTATGCACTTGCCCCGTTTTAATTCAAAGTAAATTTCTCTCATCCTCAAACGGAGGGACGGCCTATTGGAATGATCCTCTGCTAAAGGTTCGAGCTATCGGACTGCAGTTCAGCTGCAGGTCTGCTCCTCTGGACAACGACTCAGCCGAAGGCCCGGTGAACTGTACTGCTCCTCACCCGTAGGTACTGATTCATGAACTGCTCTTCAGCCGTAAGTACTGGCTCATGGACTGCTTGTCAGCCGTAGGTAATTAAAAATGGTCTGCTCCTCAGCTGTAGGCATTTAAAAACGGTCTGCTCCTCAGCTGTAGGCATTTAAAAATGGACTGCTCCTCTGCTGTAGGTAGTAAACGAAACTCGAATAACCAGTCTGAAAAGTTCAGCTGAACAGTCTCTAAAGTTCAGCTGAGCAGACTTTGTTCAGATTTTTTTTTAAAAAATCAGCGCAGATGAAGTTCAGAATATAATTTTTTTTGTTCTGTATTTTTTACCATGATCAACGTAAAAAATGTCAAAAACGTAGTACTGTTCCGGATAAAATTAATGAGTTGAAACACTGTGATTCAGCGGCGAGTTTCTATGTTACCATGATACGGGTCAATAGTTCCACAAAACGCATGTTAATACACCTGAAAAATGCGGTACGGTGTGGAGTATGGCAACAAAAGAACTTGCCTCTCGACCATTCTTTTGGCGCCCCATTCTAAAAATTTTAAATTTAGGAATCTGTGGAATCGGACGTCAAGCTTTATCTCTTAGTTTCCACAGCATAAAAAATTCTATATCACAATCAGAAACAGGGTGAATACATTTCTCCAATGCCCTATCCTATTTTACTTACGATCCACAAATAATTAAACCAATTCTTATTTGAGCTTGTAATTTGCAACATATTTCTGGAGCATTAAGTTCTGTACACAAACAATTACAGTAGTGCGCGTAAACCAATGGCTTTCTATGTTTCTATTACAGTTAACAGTTTAAACCGAATAGTTCAATATTTCAACGTTACAAGAGCTATGCCTAGAGCGCATGTTTTATTCTAGAGAAATTAATTGACTTAAGTTGTGAAATCGAATATACACATGTTTTGGCAAATTTGCATGTCATAAGAATCTTTTATTCCAGAAATCTCCGAAAAATCTTAGTAAGATGGGTCGACTAATGAGTGGACCTAGATATCACAAAATATGTCGAAACAGAAAATGGAATAAATGGTCTCCTTTGCGTGACTTGGACTCTGATTTGTAATGATAACCCGTGATGTTCGCCATAATTGTTTCTTAGCAATTATACAAAGTCATATATGATTCTCAGTAAACATACCAAGTCATGTTTGATTTGTATGAAATCTTGAAAACCATACTATTTTCCTGCGGTTGGAGATAGCAAGCGGTATCACGAAAAAGCTCTGCCCGGGTCGTGAAACTTAAGCAAGCAATCGGTTTTATTGATATTTTCTTAGGTTTAGATTACTTTTTGACAATATGTGGGGTATATTTAGAAAGCACATTTTTAACAGGGTTTAAATCGATTTAAAAGGAAAAAAGAGTTGTCTTGTTTTCTCGCCACCGATTTTTAGCCAATCAGAATTGAGCAAAATTTTTGCGAAAACACAACCGCTGACTGCGAAAACACAATCGAGCATGTTTTTCGACGTTTAAAGGTTTGCATAATTTCATTTTAACAAATTTTGGCTTTAAAATTTTCTTTCCACGCGCATTCATATTGAGATTTATTGTTTCAGATTTCATTCCAGATTACTTATACATTCCAGATTCTTTCAAATTTGAGGTTTGTAATTGTTTCAGATTTCATTCCAGATTACTTATACATTCCAGATTCTTTCAAATTTGAGGTTTGTAATTTTAATTCAAATTTAAAAAAGTACCTTGTGCACAAACTTTTCTTTCCAGATTAAAATTCATCAACACCAGAAAGCAGCCAAAAATCGGTTAGTTTAATTTGGATTTTTTAAATTTCAATTCAACTAATTCAGTCATATTTAAGTCACACCATCTCCAAAAAGACATCGACAACAGTAAGTCTTTTCTTTCCAGATTAAAATTCATCAACACCAGAAAGCAGCCAAAAATCGGTTAGTTTAATTTGGATCTTTTAAATTTCAATTCAACTAATTCAGTCATCTATTTATTTAAGTCACACCATCTCCAAAAAGACCTCGACAACAGTAAGTCAACCTTCAAAAATTCTGAAGGATACATGACACTTCATTTAATCTGAGCTTTCGAGTTTATATAGTTGTTCTGCAGTTCGGTGAGTTCATTATCAATTCAATTTTTTTGGTTTGGTCAACTTTTATTATGAGACCTTGTTTAGAGTCAAAAACCTATTTCAAAGAATGAGTACATTCCATCTACCTTTTACATCTTCTATGCAGGTATAATCCAATATTTTATTCAAAAATTTTGCTAATTTTACACTATTTGAAATTTTTCGAGGTTTTACAGCATTTTGTTCTCTATTTTAGATGCAGATCTTCGGTTTTTTCATCTGGGCAGCTGTTGAGTCGATGGACTTGCTGTTGCGAAGGTATCACACGGAGCGGAAGGACTGAAAATGATGGAAAACTGATGGACTTGAAATTTTAAGTTAAAATTTTCAAATTGAATGAAATGTTAATTTAAAATTAAAAAAAAATAGAACGGTTTTCACTGAGCGTAGAAACAATAGTAAAAATAGATAATAATCTATTTAAAGGATTTTTCGTAGCTCAATTTAAATCCATTTCAAATGTTCTTTAAACGACTAGAATCCATTTTTTTCTACATAATTAATTGGATTTAAGAGGATTTAAATCGTTAAAATAGTCCCAGGTTGATGCCGTAGAAGGGATTTTTTATTACATTTTTTAATTGAAAACCGCTATAAAATCGATTTTTAACTCAATTGTTCCAATGCGGGTGTCACATTCATCTTATACCTTAAAAATCATACGAAGATCATTAAAGATTTCTTAGATCAGATATGATTTCTTCAATATCATAATATGACCAATTTTGATTTTTTAGTACTCATAGAAGAATTATATTTGCTTATTCCACGTTGAACCGAACGCCATTGCTTGCGGTTTCTTGGTTTTAACACAAAGATCATTTATGTTTTGTTAAAAGTTCTACAAAGTCATATATGAAAAAATGTACATCTTATTAATATCATAATAAGATATAGTCTATGATTTGTATGGTATCATATTTGATCTGAGTATGATTAATAAAAAATGGCAATTTGGGGAAAAGAAGTTGCATAATTATTAGAAGTTTTATGAAAATTTTCACTGCACGATTTTTTGAAATAGTGATCCATTAAGTGCACGTTTATTGGATAAAAATATATAAGGTTGGAATATTCTTTGATTCTCTTTTGATTGTATGATTTGTAATTCGCAACATAAATGGTGATAGCTACATCGGGTAGCCGAATAAATGCGGGAATAAAGCATAATTGTCTGTTTTCATACTCAAGTATTCCCGGAACTAAGAGACATTGTAATAGTAGGAGACATTGTTCTTATATAGGTTTCCATAGCGTTACTGGTGATCACATTACCAGATGGCAATACTAAATAGATAGACATTTGTAGGTATGTTATATTTTATCTAAGACATAGGATTCTTCAGCTACCTATATGCATTTGACTTCTTTATGAAGCAGAACTGTAAACCTTTGTTGACCACACAAAGGGGGCGCGATGCTTTCAAACACGATTGGGGATTTTTCAGCGAGTAACATATAAGATAGCAGCATATACGCGTTAGTAACAAATAAGTGCCGCAATCAGGTCAACCTTCAAATTAAGAAGACAAATACGAGAAGTGTCGAGTTTCAAATCAAAACAAAATATCAAAGCCGATTTTTTTCATGTTGACACCGAAATTTGCTAAGTATTTCAGCAAAAACTTTAAAGATGAAAGCTTAGAACTATATAGGAGCTGTTCCTCTAGCTCATAAATTAGTTAGCTAGCATGATGCTTGATTGTGATGAACTGCATTATTTGCCGAATATATTAACTAAATAAATGAAACTTTAGTATTCAGAAATAACAAATATTCAATTGCAACATGGCAATTTTGTTGTCCTATTGCATCGTCGACTTCTCTAATCAGGTATATCTGTTAATAATTTCAACAATTTTCTTTTTCAGTGAAAATTTTTTGAATCGAACGAAGCAAAATCGTTTGCAACAGCTTTGTCTTTCGGTACTTAGTCCAGGAGTCGACTAATGAGACCATTTTATACCAAAAATGAGCAACCAAATTGAGCTCTGAAACATCACTCTTAATTCCAAGTGTTTGTAACAATTTATTTATTGTAACAGGACTGCCTAGGAGTGTACCGACAGCAAAGCAAAACGTATTAAATTCAACCAATTAGTAACCAAATAGTAAATTTTAATTTCTTTTTGGCTAGCTTGACCAAGGGCCAACAAGAATGAGGATAAAAAGACCTAATTACGTTTTTTTAAAATCTGATTTCTTACCAGTGAATGCTACCAAAAGAAGAGTACTTAGCACAATTTCATTCAAATTGGTTGCAATATAATTTCAAAATTGGCTACAATCAGAATTTGTTACAATCAGAATAGGCTCTATCAAAATTGGTGACAACATTACGTCGCCAATCCTACAAATTCAGCAGAGTCCGCGTCTGCGAACACGAATGACAATATTTTGTCATCCAATGTTGCATGGGGATAAAATTGGTTAAATTGTTGACAACATTGACAAGAAAAAATGCGGACAATCGTTAAAAAATTCCGTCACTGATCTAAAAAAAACACTTTTTTATGTCAGAAGTTTCTGAAATTTGTGAACAGGGGAAATGTCATCAATGTCCGCATTTTGAACGGAATTTTTCTTTTTCAACTTTATGCTGCGCTCTAAATTTGGTTTGTAGCCATTGACTAAATTATAAATTACAAAATCAATGACGAAAAATTGTCAGCTTCATCCAAAATCTCAACATTTAGATCAAAGCGTACAAAAAAATCAGCAATTAACAAACCGCTAGTTTTATGATATTTTGAATCATCTGACATTGACTCAGTGGCGATCATTTAAATGGCGTCAAACACTAATTGAGGCATCAAAACTTAGGAATTTTTAACGTTACCGTCAGATTATTTCAATGCGAATCTTTCAGTGCTGTTTTCCTTTTTAAATAAAAGTAGCCCTTTCATTATTTTAATAAAAATCCTCGGTGCTGTTTGCCTTTATGGATAAAATTGGTCTCATGATTATTTTGATAAAAAGTCCTCAGTGCTGTTTCACTTTATAGATAAATTTGGTTCTACAATTATTTTTATTAAAATTGGTTCTATAATGATTTTTATTAAAATTTGCTCAGTGCTAGTTTATTTTCACCAGTTGATATTTGCGTCCTAATAAAAAGATTTTATAAAGATCTCAGTAAATAATAAAAAGAACTCAGTAATTTTTCGAATTTCTCTTTACTGCAGTGAAGCATCTAAATTGGAAGATGCAAATTGTCGATCATTGTCAAAAGGGAATGGCTGATAATTGTTGTTGTTATTGTTATCTTCAGCAGTTTTAAGAATGAAAAACTTTTGACCAAGGCTATCAGTAATGTGCGGATAATTGCCCCAATCAGTACTCCGAAGAAAATTTAAAATAAATGTTGGTCGAAAAAGAAGTAGAAAATTTGATGAAAACTAAAACTTAATTGAAAGCATATATTTTTTATTTAAACTTCTGTTCATATGTGTTTGATTCTGTTCTGTAATTGCTTTGATTTCTTGTTTTACTTGTTTGTTTCACTAATCTCTCATTCAATAAACTTCAATTTTAATCCAATCATCGAGTAATTTGACAAAATTTTTTCACCCGTAGATAAATCCGTAGACAAAAGTGAAAAAGACAATGAAAACTGCAAAAATTAGGAAATTAGCCACTTTCAAACAGCGGAAATTATTTACTTTAGCTCGTATATTAGGGATGTAATTTTGGGGACAACAATGATAGAGTTCGGGCTGCCTTTCTTCATAGTCATCAGATTCCGCAATCGCGGACACCTGTGACGATTTCTTTCAATTTTGGGCAGATTTGAACCAGTTTCCCTTACTGTCACTATTGTCCGCTTTTAAGCCCTTTCATAAAAAAATGGGGGAGTGGACAATTCTTACGTTTGCAAGCGAATTTCCTTGCTCAAAATGTACGATTGGCGTCATAATAAATATAATTTAGGTTGACCCAAATGAATGAATTTGAATTATGTTGATCAAAAACATGTCTTCAATTATGGAGCGACTGTGCCTCGAGGATTATTTTCTTCTCCATTGCTTCAAACAAGACTAAGTCTGGAAGGAAAATTGAAAGTCAAATTATACGCCTCAAGATCACTCTATAGTTTTCTTCTCAAATTGTTTCCATATTAAATTAGCATTTTTTGTATATCAATAATTTACAGGTTTTGCTGTTTCTAAAATTTGAGTTTACAAGAAACCGTTTCGAAGAAAAAGTAGTATCCCCAGATTTTTTTCGCAAATCAGTTTTGGCAAAGAAGATCTTTCAAAACAGCTAAATAGTTTTTGAGTAAAGATTATTATAGCTTCCGCTAATTTTGCCCTTCAACAAAAAGTGTCGAAGACCAAAAAAATGGTCACTGTTTATGGTCACTGTTGACCAAAAAAATGGTCAACACAGAGAAAGCAATTGTTGACCGATGTTTACGACGACACAGAAAAAAGTAGAAACGATGACATTTTATCGATTTACTCAATGTCATACTGGAGACTCAATAACAGCAGCTAGTAAATGCAAAATGGGGAAAATAAGAACCCAAATTTATTTGAAAATAATTGAAGCAATGGAAATTGAAGTGATCGAAATGGAAATTTTTGAAAGAAAAACGCATTTAATTTGGTCTCAATAATTACTGCCGCCTGAAACTTTATAAAAAAAACGAAAAAATGGGGCTCTGATTTTGAGTCAAATAGATAAATTTCAATAGACAAATGCTAAAATGTAGATTTTGTTTCCAATTAATTGCAAATGAAACACCGCCCAGTCCTGAATTTGAAGCGTTTACTACCCTTTCTCACCACCAAGATCTACCAGTTGGTGAAAAAGTGCAAAGACTATTTGGCGCATCAAGTAAATAACAGACAAGGATGCTCGTTAATGTGCCTTCGCACATGACGTTCCGACCTGAGCTCATCTATGTTTTTGACTTAATTGTCATCCAAGTGTAGAGATAATCAAAAATAGATGTTTGAGTTTAAAAAAATCGGCAAACCACCAAATTACTAATTGAATTACATGCCATGCTTCATCACAGCGCTCACGAGAGCTGCCATAAAAAGATTACGAGAAAAAAACAACAAAATAGGCAAAAACAAAAACTTCGCGGCAAAAACTCAATATCTAAACTTTAAAGCAGCTAGTGACAACGTCAAAATGAAATCGGATAAAACCTTAAACCTTAACTACATAAATTTCTTAACTACACGGCAGATTTTCCTTAAGGCAGATTTCTCATTAATACAACTAGTAAAAAGTTGACAAAACGAAGAAATAAAGAGGCGAAATTCGAAAATCAATCAATATGTAAACCAAAAACTTTTAAGTCTTAAAAATCATTAGCTTTTAAGGAAAAAAATTCTGATAAATTTACAAAAAAATCATCACAAAAACAAAAAGACCTGTATTTAGCGAGACTAAGCCATAGAAACGGACTAAAGATGCAGAGAAAATTTAAAAAAAAACATTTTGCAAAAACAAATTATTGAAGCTATTAAAATAATTAGCTATTTTCTGAATATTATGTATTTTTATTTCAATTGCTATTTTTATTAATACAGCAAAAAAATTAATCTGAACAATTAGATAAGTTCACTGGGGCCGCATTCGAAAGTCATCGGGATCTATTATTATCCTAATGTAAAAAAAGAATAGAAAAAGAAACACAAATATTGACTGCTGACAAAGTTTTTATGAAAGCGCATATTATCCAACAAACAAAACAACAGTTACGACATAATATTGATTGACACGTTTGTTTTCGAGTTACAAGCAATTGGATGGGACTTGTCATTGATAAGATTAAGTTACAAGTTGAGAAAAGAACAACAAAGACTGAAAAGCTTAAAAAACCATTAAAAAGAATAATGTCACAAACGTTAGGACTATTCGCTATAAACTGACTGCATTGAGTAATTGATCCATTCAATCCTCAATGAGAAGCCTATGGGACCTGTCAGCATTTTACGGCTACATAAGGAATAAAAAATGAGGCAAAACAACAAATTGAAAAACAGCAAAGCAAGAAAAGTGTCGTAGCCATAAACTGACTGCATTGAGTAATTGATCCAGTCAATCCTCAATGAGAAGCCTATGGGACTTGTCAGCATTTTGTGGCTACAAAAGGAATAAAAAATGAGGCGAAAACAACAAATTGAAAAACAGCAAAGCAAGAAAAGTGTCGTAGCCATTAAAAATTAAATTGTTAGCAATTTTAAATTAATTAATTAACTAATTCTTAATTTTCAATGGATTTTCTACTAGCAATGGCGATTTCTTTTTTTACAATATGATTTCAAAAATTTAGCAAATATGAACCAATATAATAAAACCGCGAAATTTCTGAGAAAACCCACTTGTATCAACGCTACTAAAATTAATAGCTTTCAAAGGAAGTCAATAAAAATCGCTCAAGTCTCGATGGAAACCCAAGGTTGATTGTCTTTCATGAATCATCAATGAGATATCACAATAAGACTCATGACTATGAAAACAACAACAAATACAGGCAAAAGCCAAAAATTCAACAGGAAAATACGGGAAGAAAAAACCGAAGCCTTTTAAATGGTAAGTTTTTCTCTGAAAACTTTGTCTATGCTCTATTGAACGTCCTCTCTGAGCCAATGGGAACAGTCAGATTTATGATTATGTGATATGACTTCAAAATGAACCAAATTTTCGAAAAAAAGTATCCAAAAAAACAGCTAATCAGATTAATTTTGGTTGTTTAAGATTGGTTAATGTTTAAAAAATTTTACGAAAATCTATTTTAATAGTCATTTAACAGTCAAACATTAACAGCCTTGAAACCAATAACTTCCAACGCAAGTCAATATAAACTCTAAATTACGCCTCAAGGGGATGTCAAATATATTTCTTTCAAAAACAAATTTACGCAAAAACCAAAAATTCCAGTAGAATAGAGCGAAAATAAAGTTTCGCAGCAAAATTATACATAAGTTTTTCTCTGATAACTATATCTAAGGCTCATTGAATATCTTTTTTAGCCCATGAGATCTATCAATATTAGCATAATGTGATAACACTTCAAAAGGAACCAAAGTTACGAAAAAAATTCAAAATTAAAAAAAATTTTAAAACACTTGGCATTGAAGTCATAAGACAAATAGATAGCAGAAAAAACCGCTAATCAGATTAATTTTGGTTGCAGTAGAAGAGAGTGGGTTCCTGTCATTACGGGGATTGATCTACAGATCACGAAAATAAGTTAAAGATCGTTTAATTTTTAAAAAATTTTACGAAAAATTTTTTTAATAGTCATTTAACAGCCAGAAATTAACAGTCATTGAAACCAATAACTTCCAACGCAAATCAAAAAAAGGCTAAATTATGCCAATGGGAAGTCAAAGATTTTGTTTTTTCGTAAGTCATCATGAAGACATCACAATAACTCTTATGACTATGAAAACAAAAACAATTACCGGCCAAAACCAAAAATTCCAGTAGAATAGTGAGAGAAGGAAGTGTCGCAGACATTTTAACCATAAATTTTCCTCCGAAAACTTTATCTATGACTCATTGATTGTCTTCTCTAACCCAATGAGAACTATCAGTATTAGCATAATGTGATAACATTTCAAAAGGAACCAAAGTTACGAATAAAAGTTAATCAAAAAAATTTAAAAAAATATATAAAAACTTTTGGCCTGGAAGTCAAAAAACGAATAATTAGCAGATAACATTGCTATACAGATTATTTTCGGTTGCAATGGAAACGATGGGTTGTCCTATCATTACTGACACTGGCCTACAGTTCACGAAAATATATTTAAGATCGGTTAATGATAAAAAAAATTCGAAATTTAATTTTTAAAGCTTTGACAACCGTTAGCCTATGTAAAACAGCCTAGTTTCATAGTGAAGTGAAAAAAAGCAAGGCTATTAGCACTTGCTGGTACTTTTTTAATGGCTATAAAATCAGTTTTTGTTCCGATCCTCTTGAGGGGGGAGGAAATATATGCTCAAATGCGTTTTTTTTGTTCAGTCAACATTGACCGATCAATATACTCATCCTACAGAGTTGTGAGTGGTATCAATAAAAAACCCCTCCAGCGTAGAATGTGAAAATAAAAATATTTTTTTGAGTTCCGCATTTTACAAAGAGTTATCGATGTTTGAAGTTTTGTGAATAATAGACGAATTCCTGTTGATTTTATTCACATTTTTCGGAATTTTGCCAAAAATTTCGTCAATTTTGCTAAAAATTGTGAAAATTGTTAAAAATTGTACTGTTAATTTTGTTTTTAGAGACAAAGAAGTATTGTTGACTATTTTGAATTAATTTTTCTCGCTAAAATTTTGGCTACGTATTTCAAAATCAGCCTTTTTCATCAGAAATAAGCTTCTTTAGTCTATTTTGAATAAATTTGCCGGTATTGCACACCCCAAAACAACAAAGACAATCTTTGTAAACTTCAAAGGCAGCTAGTCTTTATTCCGATTCCATTGAGAGTAGTCTTGAATCAAAATTTTGCCGTTTTTCGCTAACTTTACTCTTTGATTATCAAAAACGCAGCATTTATTTTTAATCTTTTAACTAACAAATTATATAGATCAAAAGCATTCGAAACAATTGAGTTCTCTAAATGGAGGAACAGCAATAGCGATGCTGGTTTTGGTCCAATCTTGGACTGTTACCATTGAAAAAAATTCAGATTGTAATCAGTCGGTCTTTTTTAAAAAGTATAATCGAGTTTTTTACGATAATCAAAGAACAGAACAATTCAAATCACAGCTCACTGTTGATAGGTCCAAATTTTTTCCTAAACAGCTCCAATTTATTGTATCTTTTTTCTGTATTGAAAAGATTTTGGTTATTTTTTACTTTTAAAATGTTTTTTTTTTATTTAAACAGTGGCTTTTTGAAATTTGCCCTTTTTTCTCTTAATTTGGTCAGCTTGTGGCTCGGTGTGGGCAAAGAACAAAAACTTCTCCTATCTTTTCCTCTGTTGAATTGAATTTAATTTTTTGGCTGTATTATGCGTTAAGTTATGGTTTTTTGGCTTTGATAATACTAGATTTTACAAATTTTTTTTGGTTTTTAAGTATTGGTCACTTTTTCACGTTTTCTCTTCTCGTTTTTTCACATTATAACATAAATGACAGTTCAAAAATTAAATTATTGGCGCTCAAAATATGGCACAATTGAGCATATAAAAGTCTTGAAAGTCATAGATTATGGTTTCAACGGGTCGACATCCCTTTCTCGAAGAATTTAATTGATATTTTTTACAATTGTCTTTAACTGCGGTTTTCAATTTGTCTTTGTAGTCGTATGAAATTAGCTGGATAATGACAGTACTCATTGGCTTTTCATGAGGGAATAAATGAGCCTGTATTCTGATTTGAGTAGATAGCTAATGGCTTTCATGACTTTGAAAACAATTGTTTTCAAAAATAAAAAAACTCTTTTTAACGTTGTTTAAATTCGCATTTTTTGCCTATTTGTTTCCTAGTCTCGTTAATTACAGGTCACATATAACTTAATTGTTATCATGGAAAGGTGCAAGTTACAAAATCTAATATCTTTTTTTAATGAATTCGTTATGAATTTAAAAGCTTCGACAAGGGTTTTTCGCACAAAATGTAAATTAATTTTTATTTTCCCTCTAAATTTAACGTTCCTTTGCAGACGTAAGACATATTTTGAGTTCCTACAGGTCTCATACGCTTCCTTTGGACGATTAGACGATCTTCTTTATTTTTTGTTTAATTTGTAGCTCGTAGCTTTCATGACTTTGGAAATAATTGTTTTCGAAAAACTTTCAATAAATTTTGCCCATTTTCTTCTTTTTGGTCTACCATTTACCTCATTTTATTAATGAAGGCCTATAACACAATCTTGGCATTTGAGGAAGGCTCAATTGAATATTTTTAGAGGCCAAAAATTACTTTACTGCTGCGACAGCGTTTTCTCGCAAGTTTCAATTGATTTTTTATGTTTTCTCCTTTTGCTGTTCATTTTTAACCAAAAAATCATTAATGACAGGTCTTAAGGCACTCCTACAGAGGAGCATGTGATCGTAAACAAAATTGATGTTTTCAATTGCTATCGAATGCTTTTCCTTTGAATTAAATCTTTTTAATAATTAGAAGCCAATTGTTTTTGTCTTTGCTGTTTTTTTGTTCCTTTTCTCTTTGTGATACCTAATCTCGTTAATTACAGGTCTAATATGACATCATTGTTGTGGAAAGTAGGTAAAAGTGAAGAAAATCTGTTCATTTTTAAAGAATTCGTTTTGAATTTACTGGCTTCGACAGGGATTTTTCGCACAAAAAGTAAAATAATTTTTGATTTTTGTCTATTTTTAAGGTTTTTTTTCTAGATTTCAAAAACATATTCTGAAAAATTAAACGTCTCAAGCGCTTCTCTTGGACAAATGGACGAACCAATTTCATTATTCCATTTTGTAGCTAATGGTTTTCATGAATTGAAAAAAATTGTCTTCGAAAAAAAACAAGTGTTAATTAATTTTGGCCTTTTTCTTTTTTTGTTCTACTTGCTACCTATTCTCACTAATGAGACCCCACTATACCACATTTTGGCATTTGCGGAAGATTGTATTAAACATTTTTTGGGGGAAAAATTTGGCTTTAAGGCTTCGACAGCGTTTTCTTGCAAGTTTTAATTGATTTTTTGTTGTCTCTGTTTGTTGTTCTTTTTAGGTCTTAAGGCCCTGCTATAGAAGCGTTTGTGATCATAAACATATTAGATGTTTCCAGTTGCCATCTAATGGTTTGCCTCACATTGAAATTAATTGTTTTGAAAATAAAGGAATTTTTTTCTTTGCTGTTTTTTTTTTGTTCTTTTTTGTCTAAAGGTTAGCGAGCCTTTTTATAGAGTGGTACCTTATCTTTTTTTTTAAAATACCATTATTTTGTTTCGTTTCAGTTTTATCCGACGCTTTTTTGAGCTTCTGTAGGTTTTTTTTTTGAATGGACATAAATTTTTGGATGTACTTAATGTTTGCTGTTTTTGTTGATTGATTTTGTTGATCGTCTTGACTTGCTTTCTTAATAATGGCCGATCTCATCAATGTAATGCGGCATTTTTGCTCCACTGAGTTATTTGTATTTGAGGCGATCTTTGTTCACAGGCATTTTGAAAATTTTTTGAATTTTTGGGGTTTTCTACCTGTTCTTATTTGGTAGACATTTATGCCAAAAATGTGGTTGAGTGGGGTCGGAACTTGATGTGCGAACGCACATTACCGAGCTTCCTTGTTTTGCCGAGATTCACATTATCGAAATCTCCTCATCATATTAATCGAAAACTCTAATTCATAAAAAAACTCAAAACAGAGAAGAGTTTTATAAAATTAATTTGTAGGTTTTAAATTCAGTTCATTTAAAAACGTTCTTCTAGTTTTCATAATCAAAACTAATGTGCAGTTATATCTTGGAATAATGAATTATTGAATTTGCAATGTAATATGTAATAACGGTTTACGAGACTCAAAAATTTTGATGCCAGCTGTTAAGAAATTAACAAAATTGACTTTAAAATATTGACAAGATCGGTAGCTTTTAGTCAATGTCTTCATGAGAGTCTGTTTTTCAGAACTAATCGACTGAAACTCAGAAAACCGAAGACCGCACTTGAAACTGTGATTTTCTATAAAACATCGGAGCTCTGAAAATTGCAGTATAAAATGTTTCGCAAATTTGTGTGAATTGCTGAGGACGATTTTTTCAGACAAATCCGATTGCTAAGTTTCAGCGCATAAATCGCAATCTGTTGGGTATATAAAATTGCTAATCCATCCTGCAGGTTATGCCTGTATAAATTATTTTTCCTCATACAAAATTTGCGCACAGTAAGTGAAAATAAATCAAGCTTTTTAATGACTCAATTTATGTCATAATATTTGATATATTTCGTCGTTGACAGCAATGATAGAAAGATTGGTTAGATGTTTCTGATTTAGGTCTTTGATCCCGATAACATCCAAACATGTGACTCCTGCGGCGAACCAACAAAACAACAGGTAAGTTTCGCTGCTTGTACTTCTCTTTTGAGTGTATTTACTATAACTTTGTAAATTGTTCTACTCTACGATTATAACCCAGGATGAAGTCCGCGACCCAAGACAAGCATTGGCCTACCAAAGATAGGTATTGGCCTGACCGAACAGACTTTGGCCACCCTTGGCCAGACGAAACAGACTTTGACCCTAGGCCAGACCGTTGCCCAGACCATCGGCCAGAAGGAACAGACCCTATGCTAGTGTTTTTCCCATTAACGTTTCCTGAGAGATCACAAATTGTCACGTTAGGCCCCGGTGCACATTACGTGACACTGATGAAGTCACTGAGAAAAACTGCATTAAACGAGAAGCGTGTACGCGAGATATTTAGTAAGATTTTCAAAGTGACATTAGTGTGATGGTTTCAGAGAAACATCAAGAAACTTAGAAGTTTTCTTTATTAAAGTTTCAAAGAACGAAAGAAGAACTTACCTGACGAACTTTATTGCTGTGTCGATAAGTAATGGCCACAAAACTAAATTCAATTCAAATTTTGTTTTTGACGCTATCATTATCTTATTGACCTATCAATCATATGTCAGAAGTAAATTCTCCCACCAACAGAAACCTGATTCTAACATCCATCGACCTCCAACTAATGAACTCGATTGTACCCAAGCCATATATGATTCTCATGAAATGTTGATGAAATTAGAAAATCACCTCCGGGATTCGGAGTTAAGATCTATTCACATGCCAATCATGAAAAATATTTTTAGCTAATCTATATTTTCTCTATATTTTCGCATAGATAACTACTATAAATACAAACTAATTTTTGTATATTTTCAGTTCAAAAATTTAATTTAAATTTCAACTTATTGAATTCTTTGACCCGTGTTATCGACCACGACAATGGTGTCCAGACTAGCTACAGACAGACAAATTTTGGGTCTACAGAATGCAGAATCAGCTAGTGCGTGGATTATATCTTTTGTGGCGAAATGTCGCGCAGAGAAGAAAGAGGACAAGATCAACACCGATGGTACTGTACAGGAGCTAGAGGTAACCAATCTCTTCCTTAGTATGTGCGGGAAAGATGCAATTATTAAACTTAGGAGCCTAATGAATCCTAGGAATTTGATAGACACTCCGTATAAAGACATCAAATTGGCGATTCAAAATTATATTTCTCCTAAGAGAGTAGTAACGGCAGAAAGGGCTAAATTTGTCCGTAATACAAGGTGTAGGGGAGTCAGAAGACGACTTCCTAGCACGTCTTAGAGCAGAAGCACGCTATTGTGACTTCGAAAAACTGAAAACAGCGGCCAACCCCCAAGAGGAGTTGGTAAAAATAAAGTTTATCTCAGGTTTGAGGGACCCTGAAGCAAAACTTACAAGACTACTAGACGGTATTAAAGCAAAACCAGCAATATCGGTTACTGAAATGATCGAGAGCTTACAATTCAGAAGTCAAGCTATGGCTTTTGCAGGTTCTTCATCAGGTAATAAGCCGTTTACTGCGAAAGAAGAGTTGGGTTCAATTTCAAAAAGTCCTTTCGCAAAACCAAATGAAAAAATTAAGGCTAATAAAAGCAACAACATGTGCACTAGGTGTAAAGGTAAGTCACACTTTAGTAGACCCTGTCCAGAAGTAAGTAAAAAATGCAACACCTGTGAAAAGGTGGGACATTTCTCAAAAATGTGTAGAAGCAAACCCCAACCAAATTCAGGTAAGTACAATAAACAGAATAACTTTTGCGAAGAAGAAAATGTTTCTTCAGAGCAAGCATCTCCAGCATCGGAGATGGGAATGTTTTATACTAAAGAACAAATCTTTAGCATGTCTGTGACATGGGAATATATCTCAATAAATAACTGCAAAGTAAAAATCCAGGTAGACACAGGTGCAGATAGCACAGTGATATCATCAAAAATACGGAGTCATGTCTTGCTTGAAAAACGCTATTTGTAAGTTTAAAATGTCCACAGTTTTAATATCTGGCACTATATAACGAAATTTGGCATTCTTGAATCTAGCACTGCGCAGAGCCGGCATTTTAAAACGTGCTCGTGCGTGTTTGAACATCTTAGCCAATAGCAAAATTTATCAGAGGACGTCGATATAGCCGAGTGGGCTTCTAGAGCGATGTGAAAAAATGAAATAAAGTCGAATAATTTAACTTCTGTTTTCGTGTCATTGGTCAATTTTAAATGCACGAGTTTTTCAAGTAATTTGTAAAATAATTTGTGTAACGAAGATCTCTATTATCAATTTCTCCTTTTCCCGTTTTCATGGGATGATGTAGGAGTGGGAATAGGCCGCAATAGGTTCAATTTCGAGTAATTATTCCTGCCCAACGTTTACGTCTCTGTAAGAGGGATAATTCGCGAAGGTATTATTGACCATGTGAATTTAGGCTGTGAGAGTGAACAATCGTTACTATCATTCTGAGTGCATGTGCTGTCGATCGTGTGGTGTCATTCTGCCACAAGACTCTGTGTTCCAATTGGATGACAACCACTTTTACTGTCCACTTTGCATTGACACTGCAGTCAACGGAGGCAACACCAATTGTTCAACCTGCAATGAATGCAAAGAAGAGATTCTTAAATGTGCGTAAATGACTTTGTAATGTCTTCACAAGGATTAGTATCCCTTAACTCAGTTTAAATTGTTCTTCAGAAAAAAGGGACCGAGGTCGAATATTTGGGCCTAAAAGCCAAGTAACAGGGGGGTGGGGGTGAAATGGGGGGGGGGGGGGGGGCAAAATGAAAAAAAACGGTGTTAAAAAAGCAAGAATAAAATGTGCACTTTAAATCGATGGAAACAGTCGCTGTTTAACTATCAAAAAAGATAATGATTAAAAGAGGAATTGGAATAATTTTGGAGGTATCTCAATTTAAGAAAGAACTCAGCTCAAACGTAGCCAATGTTTTTACAAAATTGCTTCTCCCTAATCAAGCTACCATAATAATTGGTTCAGGTTTCCAACAAAAGTTAAGAAGAAACTTCATCTTACTTTAGCTTTTGTCTTACAGCTGAAGTGTATCTAAAACTGCTGGTGAAGAAAAAGGGGAACGGAAAAGAGGAAGATGAAACAGAAGTAGGCGAAGGTGCAACTGAATCAATGTCAGTAGTGTTGCATGAGTCTTGTTTGAAGTGTTTCAACTGCGAGCACCTCATTGACTACACGGGACTCTTCTATGATCACGATGGTCACTTCTACTGCAAGCCTTGTTACATTGAAGCATTTACCACGCCATGCTTTGCTTGTAAACAGGTAAACATTTTATCTCAAAAGAAACTTTCTCAAAGTTAACCTTTTCTAATTAGGAAATTTCTTTCTCGTTCGAAATGATAAAAGAGAGAGAGAGAGAGAGAGAGAGAGAGAGAGAGAGAGAGAGAGAGTTTATTCCTCTGAGTATAAATGAACATCAAAATTATAATTTTACATAACATCAGAAAGCTTCAAGTTATCATTGGGCAACACAGAAAATTGCAAAACACTCAGAGAGGGCAATTAACGGACCCAACAGGATCACTGGACATTGCCCTGTCAAGAGATGTAAAAATTTTAAAAAAATAAAAATAAAAGAAAAAAAATGCAGAGAACCACAAGTTAAAGGCCAAAATTCTCGACAAAGTTAAAGGAATTTTCAACTTCTGACCAAATTTTTAACCCCTTTAGTAAACCCCGGCCACAGCACGGTAAAGCGTTATGTGATGGTTTTTTTCCATTATTAAAAAAAATTGAAAAATGTGAACATGGGAAATTGATTAAGCGAAAACAGTTTTTGTTAGCTGAATATTTGATAAAATGAAGTTATCCCTAATTTTGTGCACCAAATTGACATAGGAGAAACCTGAAAGCTGATCAAAATTCGGTGGTAGAACATTGCTTTCCATTAAAAGATTAAACAGCTTGGCACCTCTAAATCTCACTGAATTCTGATCATGTTTTCGTTTACATCTTGGTATTTTCAACAACCATTTCATTGACCTTCTTGTCAAATGGGTTGATCGCGATTCACAGGAAAACAAATCATTGAGATATGTGTCAGTATGCATTTTATTAACTGACTTTATCACAAATTTTAATAACTCGTATACATGCAATTCGTGAGCAGTAAAGATTTTATATTTCTCAAAAAGATGGGCGACATTTTCTGTGTACCTCAGGAACAAAATTAGTCTAAGAATTTTCTTTTGCAACAAAACTAGGGGTTCAAGGGTGCTGTAATTAACACATCCATATACCAAAATGCCGTATTGAATTATTGGTTTAATATTTGATGAGTAGTATTGCAATAAAACACGTTTTGAAATATAATGCCTTAACTTTGACACAATTCCGCATTGAACAGACAGTTTCTTTTTTACCTCATCAATGTGCGTTGTGAACTTCAGTTTTTTTTATCTATATGTACTCCAAGATATTTGCAGCTTTTTGATTCAGGTAAACTAACAGAAATCAATTTAAAATCACAAAGCCTATTGGACTTAGAGGCACTGTTACCTATTTTAATACTCATTTGACAACTTTTCTTAGAGTTTAGTGACAGCCTATTCGCTTTGAGCCATTTCTCTGTATTAACTAAGTCTTCTTGTATTGAATGAAAATCGATATTTCCTGCTATGAGGTTTGTATCCTCTGCAAAGAGAACAATTTTGCAGAATTGACATACGTCTGGAAGGTCATTTATGTAAATCAAGAAAAACAGTGGGCTAAGAATTGAGCCTTGTGGAACTCCACAATTTAATTTATTCGGATAGGAGTTACAATTATTGGCCGAAACACATTGCTGTCTTTGTGATAAAAAATCTTTAATCCAATTAAGGCAAATGCTTCTTATGCCATATAATTCAACTTTTATTAAAAATATTTCGTGGTCAATCGTATCAAAGCCTTTTTTAAGTCAACAAAAAAAGTAATAACTTCCAAATTGCTGTTTTCTCAAATTGTTTCGGTCAACTTTGCAATTGCATCAATTGTGCTATGTTTTTTTCGAAAACCGAACTGATTAGGGTTAAATAAATCGAATGTTTCGAAGTATGTATAAATTCGATTATACATGATACGTTCAAATATCTTACTCCATACAATGAGCAGTGAAATTGGTCTGTAGTTGTTTACGTCGTCTTTTGCTCCCGCCTTATCAAGTGGCACATTTTTTGCTCGTTTTAATTTACTTGGGAATTTACCAAATTTAAAAGAGGTATTTATAAGATAAACAAGATGCTTGCATGTAAGGGTTTTTGTTTCCTTAATCAAAATAGTGCTGATATCATCAATTCCTGAAGATGATTTCCCTTTTAGGTCGTTAATGACTTCAATGATTTCGTCGCAATTAGTTTGATAAAGCCACATACTCTGTGAACTATTAACCTGGGGTCTGACAAAGACCTCTTTTGGAATTGCATCTTTGAGATTTGGCCCTATATTTACGAAAAAATTGTTCAGCTCATTTGCAATTGCTAAGTGATCTTCAACTCTTTTTTCATTTTTCGACAACGAAGGAATGTTAGTGTTTTTAGAAGTAACGCCCTTGAGCTCATTTATAAATTTGTAAACTTGCTTTTAGTCTCCGATACATTTTAAGAATTTTTGTTCATAGTAATGTTTCTTTTTTGCTTTGATTGTTTTCTCTACTTTAGTACGTAACCCTTTAAATTTGTCTAGTTTTCCGCGGTTCTTTTTGTCCTTTTTCCACGACTTGTGCAACTGATTTCTTTTGCAAATCAAATTTTTCAGTGATTTATCAAACCAAATTGGCTTTCCAGTCCTATTTCCATTAGGAATTCGATAAGGAGCAAACACTTCAAATACTTGATTAAATGCAATTTCAAATTTCTGAGAAGCATTGTCAACATCATCCACTTCTTGGTATTTTATTGTGGCTAGTGACTCAGAAAGAGGTTCAATGAAAAGAGCCATTTTCTTAGGGGATTTTAAAAACTGGTATCACGAAAGCGAGTTTGCGAGAAACTAATTCCATTATTGGTTTCAATTTGCAGCACTGTGGGGAGATGATCACAATAACTTTGATTCTCCATTACAAAAGCTTTTTGAACCTTTAAGTTTTTCACGAAAAAATGATCTAAACAAGTTTCAGTATTTTGGCTGATGCGGGTTGGTTCAAGAAAACTTAGTTCAAAACCATTTGACCTTAATGTTGATAGATATGTCGACGTCAATCGATTAGTATCTAGTACGTTTATGTTGAAGTCTCCACAGACAATTATTCTGTCATAACTATCGTTAAGGTTTTCTAATGTATTATCTAGTTCAAAGATAAAATTTTGCTTGTTTGCTCTTGGAGGGTTATACACTACTAACAAAGCTATCTTCAAATCTCCAATTTTTAAATGAGCTAAAAGACTTTCATCTAAATCACAATTCAGCTCTTCAATCAAGCTTACTTCGTCTCTTATTTGGATCATAATACCACCACCCCTGCCAACCCTTGATTTTGACAAGCAAGTTTTATAGTTAGTTACTTTGAATATGTTTGGATCATCTACATTTGTTAGCCAAGATTCTGTTAAACAAATTATGGAAGGTGGAAACTGAAAACGAGAGATCAGTGCCTCTAATTCTTCATAATGTTTTTTAATGGGTCTGGTGTTTAAATGTAAAATTTTACAGGAATTTGATGCAGATACATTTTTGGTAGGTTTGATTGAACCATTGGCTGAATTTTTAGGTGACATAGTCTTCGCTGTCCTCTTCAATCCGAAACGGCTGCTCCTCAATACTATCCAGAAAAGTCCCTTTGGCATTAGGTGAATCACTTATGAGACCCATAACAAAGTCCAGCAACTCGTTTTTATTTGCTCTCCTACTTTTAAGCTCCTCCAGAAGATTTCTATAATCATTTTCTTCAACGGATTCGCGCACACGTTTGAGAGAAGGCATCTTAGTTGACAATGGTGTTCCAGGCGTGAAATTTCGTGGTTTTGATAACTTTGGAACAGGCGTGTTGAAATTGTTTGCATTTATTTGCATTGAATTCGTATCCGTACGGCTTGCTTGTCTTTGACTTGAGTGGGCATTCATTGAAAATCTGTTCAATACTTGATCCATTTTCTTGGCAATCGGATGTAACTCAGCAATATCTTTGGTCGAATTAAGTTCAAGATAACGAGTCATCCCTTCGGACTGGATTTGAACAAGTGGTGCCGAGTTCTTAGTTGTCACTTTCAATTGTTTGGCTTCAGCGTCCTCTTTCAATGCCAGATCGTATTTGCTCAATCTTTCGTGGATATACACTGGTTTTCCATTATTTGGATTTTGAAAATTTCGGAGCAAACCCTTCCTTGACCATATTCTCTCCTTTTGCTCAAAATACAAGAATTTTGCGATTATTGGGGTGGATTGAACGGCGATCCTCTACCCAGTGGATGGCAAGCTTTAATGTCACTCGGTTCAATGTTCACATTCAGAACGTTCTGGATTAGGCAAATAACATCTGATAGATAAGTACCACTTGTACTAAATGGCAGATTTCGAAATATTAAACAATCTTTGGATTGATATCTCTCAGGTTGATTCACTTTGATTTTAATTTGCGTCACCTCTGATTCTAATTGCGCAATTCGTTCATTTCTCGCGGCATTTTCTGTAATTAGAAATTTTAAAATTTCTTTAGATGTTTCGTCGAGACCCTCACTCTCATGCAACTTTTCCATCAGATCTCCCATGCCTCGCTGGCTCATCTCTAAAACTATTTAATAAGTTTATCACAACAAAAAGCATTATGACTGACTATTCTCGGCAATTCCTCTGCAAATTACCCCCATTTCCATTTATGAACCCAATATTTCAGAACAATTACCCAGCGTTTTGTATCATAAAACTGAACTTCGTCTATACTTTCAGCTTGTCGCATCATAGTGGTTTAATTTCGCTTTGTCTGAGCTTTTGAATCCTGATATTGTTGCGTCGCATAGAAAGGCGAAATTGTGCACCATTTTTCACAAATTCAAAAGATGCTTAAATTTTCATCTGAAGTTTATGATCATTGCTCTTATAATCATGGCCGAAGAAAACCTGATACTCAAATCTTTGGAAGTACAAATCTGAGATCTTTGTTAGAAGTTAAAAGTTAAAATAACATCGGTGCTAGATAGGGCCCTGATCAGACTTTCTAGACAGCAGAGTCGCAGCCAGACTCTGCTAAAGGGTCACTCTGTTCACCCCTTCCTCGTGTGACACCTAAAACTGTACGGCAGAACTGGCTCACCTCAGCCTGGGTTATATTAATTCAGCCAATCAGTGAATGTGCGGTGAGAACATCTGGTGGTGGGGTGAACGAGGCGGGGCAGGAATTGAAGGAGAAAGGGGAGGGACGTGTGTATCACCCCAACTGTCTCAAGTGCAGTGAGAAGTCGTGTGGGAGGAGACTGACTAACATGTTCCAGACACACAGTACAACCGGACTGCCCTACTGCATTGAGTGCTACTACTTCTACTTCGCTAAGAAATGCTCAAAATGCTCAGCGGCCATAAACATAGGTCCAATTATCGTTATTGTTCAATTTTAGGAAAAGTTTCGGAAAAGACTTCCATTTAATTTCTAAACCAATGAAACTATTTTTGAAATTTTAACAAGGCGGCTCGTTAATGTGCGTTCGCACATGATGTTCCGACCCGAGCTCATCTACATTTTTGACTTAATTGTCAACCAAATGAAGAAATAACGAAAATAGAAGTTCGAGTTTAAAACAATCGTTACACAACCTATCTACTAATTGAATTACATAATGCCATGCTTTATTACAGCGCCAATTAGATCTGATTTAAAGAGACTACGAGACAAAAAAACAGCCAAAAAATTAGCAAAAACAAAAATTTCACGGCAAAAACTGAATATCTAAATTTGAAAGCACATAGTAACAACGTCAAAATGCAGTCAGATAAAACCTTAACTACTCAAATTTATTTTCTTCTAAGTATACAGCAGATGGAAAGTTTTCTTAATGAGACTATGTTAAAAGTCAATAAAGAGAATGATCAATAAGGCGAAATTCAAAAATTAATCAACATTTTTTAAAGCAAGAAATTTCAAAAGTCTTAAAAATCATTAGCTTTTTACTAAATAATCCTTGATAAATAACTAAAAAAATTTTCACAAAACAAAAGGTTTTGTTTTTTGGGTAGACTAAGCCTTAGAAACGAACGAAAGAAAAACTTTAAAAATTACAAACGGTTTGCGAAAACACAAACTATTGCTACCATTAAAATCATTAGCTATTATCTGAGTATGTATTTTTAATTAAATTCCTATTTTGTACTAATTCAGCTGCAGGAAACATACTGAGAGATTAAATAAGTTTATTTGGATCACATTTGTAAACCATTGGGATCTGATACTACGCGATTGTTCTGAAAGAAGAGAAAAAGAAACGCAAATGACCACTCAAAAAATGCTTATAAAAATGCATATTATCCAAAAAACAAAGCATCGGTCACAAATAATATCAGAAGATGTTTTTTTTGAAATATAGGAAATTGGGTGTGACCCCTCATTGATGAAAATAAGTTAAAGTTTGACGAAAAGAACAACAAAAACTGAAAAGTTTGAAAAATATTTGAAAATGTATATCATAAAATTTAAGACTAAAGGCTATAAACTGACTAAATGATTCGGGTAACATCGTTAACTCAATCCTCAGTTACAAGATTAAGAGATTTGTCAGCAATTTACGGCTACCTAAAGAACAAAACAGGCAAAAACAGCAATTTCAAGAAAAAATTGAGCGAGAAAAGTGTCGAAGGCATTAAAAACAAAACTTTTCTCTAAAAACGTTTTTATGTTCAATTAATTTTTTAAGAGCAATGGAATCTCAAAGTTTTTCATATTTTGCCAATAAGACCTTACAACAAGTTATTGACGATGAAAACAACAACAAAGACAGGCAACAACCAAAAACTCAGTAGAAAAGTGCCAGAAGAAAGTATCGAAGCAATTTAAATCATAACTTTTTCTCTGAAAACTTTATCTATGAGCCGTTGAACGTCTTCGCTAAACCAATGAAAACTATCAGTTATAGGATAATGTGATAAGATTTCAAAAGGATCCGAAAACAAGAAAGTACCCGAAATTAAAAATTATTATATATGAAAACTAGTGGCAATGAAGTTTTAAAACTAATAGGTAGAAGAAAAAACCGCTAACCAGATTAGTTGCACTAGAAATAAAAAAGGAACTTGAAAGAACTCGGACTGACCTACAGTTCACAAAAAAGAGATTAGGATTGGTTAATGTCCAAAAAGAATTTGAAAAAATTATTTTTAAAGTCTTAACAGCCATTAAAATCAGCCATTGAATAACATGGTGGCAGGAAGAAAAATTTGCTCACGCATAGAAAATCAATAAGACATCACAATAAGTCTTAAGACTATGAAAACAACAACAGTAACAGCCGAAAACCAAAATTCAGTAGAAAAGTGAGAGAAGAAAATGTCGAGGCCATTTAAACCATTAACTTTTCTCTGAAGACTTTATCTGTCGTCCACAGAATGTCTTCTTTACTCCAATGGGATTAGAATAATGTTTAGATAATGTGTATTATATTTGGATTATAAGATAAGAGTTCAAAAGTAACCAATAAAACAAAGTTATCCAAATTTTAAAAAAAATGTTGAGTTCTTTTGACATTTAAATCAAATAATCAATAGTTAGAAGATAAAACCGCTAACGAAATTTAATTTAGTTGCAATAGAAAGCAGGTGGGTTCTGTCAATACTAAGACTGACCAACAGTTCATGAAAATTTTAAGATTTATTAATGTTCAAAAAAATTTCGAAAAAAACTATTTTCAAACTCTTAACAGCCATTAAACTCAAAAAAATTCAACGGGAGTCAATAAATACGCTCATATAAGCTTCAATAGGAACATGGAATTGTTTGTCATAAATAGGTGATCAATAAGACATCACAACAAGTCTTATGACCATGAAAACAACAACAAAATCAGGCAAAAACTAAAAAGTCAGTAGAAATGTGCGAGAAGAAAAGGTCGAAGCCATTTTAAAACATAAGCTTTTCTCTACAAACTTTATCTCTGATCCACTCAAAGTCTTCATTAGGCCAGTAGGAGCTGTCGATTTTAGGATAATGTGAGAATATTACAAAAGTAACTAATAGTACGGAAATATGCAAAGAATTTTTTAAAGTTTTTGAAATTTTGTGAAATATTGTGTCATTGAAGTCATTTTACTAAAAGCTAGAAGATAAATCCACAGGTTGATCAAATTTGGTTACAGTAGAACTGACGAGGGTGCTGTCATCACAGAGACTGAATTACAGTATACGATAATGAGTTTATGATTGGTTAAGGTTCAAAAAAATTATCTTTAAAGTCTTAACAGTCATTAGCTGTCCACTCAAAGCACTAGAGATTTTCACCTAAATCTCATTACGGAACATATTGAAAAGTTAGTCAAAAAGTCTATGCCATAAGACAACAAAAATTTAGTCAAACACCAAAAAGAAATTCAAAATTTCAATTAAAATCTTAACTCAGAGTCGAAGCAAAAAAAATGAGCAATTTCTTGAAAACTATTTTTTTAGTTCAATGGGCTTCATTTGACTGTAAAGGAGGTTTCTCATTAACGGAAACTTTATATAAAAAGTGACTTGTCTCTAGGTGACCTAAAAAAGCAAAAAAAAGTAGAAAATTTTTATTAAAAAAGAGCTCTCAAAAAGATTTCAATTTTATTTTTGATATTGAAGCTCCCAATGAGACCAGAACTATTTTTTCGCCTTTAGTCTATCAGGAACACAAAATTGGTTCATTTTTGGCAAGAAATTTAAGTTTGAAATACTATTTTTATAGAAAATATCTTAATTTGAAGAAAAATTACACTAAAAGTGAACAAATATCACGTGTTCACACAAAACTTCAATCCTTGATAACTCCTCGAAAAAAAAACGAAAATCAAAAAAAAATTTTTTTAATTTTGAAATGTACGCTGGAACAGCTTTTTAATGTTATCACTCACATTTCTCTGCGATGAATATATCGATCGGCCAAAATTGACTGAACAAAAAAAAACTATTTCAGTATATAGTTCCTCCCCCCCCCCCACAAGTGGAGGTCGGAACAAAAATGACAATGGAACTAAATACCCGTGTTTAGGACAACGACGAAAAAACGACAATATTTGTAAGAAATCGTAGTTTTTGTCGTTTTGTCGTCGTTTTCATCGTTTTGTCGTCGTTTTCTTCGTTTTCATTAGTTTTCGTCGTTTAAGTCGTTTTTTAAGAGTAAGAAATAATCGTTTCTTCGTCGTTTTTTTTGTCGTTTCTCACTTCGTTTTTTTTCAAAAGAAATCGTCGTTTTTTGATCGTTTTTTCGTCATTTAATTGGTCTTGAACTAGTTTTTCTCTATTAGATCGTTTTGGCATGTTTTTTTAGGGCCTGATAGCGCAGTGGTGAGTACATCAGGTAATGGATCGGGCGTTCAATGGTACGAATCCCAGTGGGGATCACGTTTCTTCGTCGTTTTTCGAAAAAACGATCATTTCTTACATAAAACTAACGAACAAAACGACCATTACCACGTATGGGGTTTTATCGTTTCTGTCTAATGAAAACGATTAAGAAACGAGGATTTCTTAAAAGTGAAAAACAAAATTCCTCAACAAGGGTGCGGATTTAGCACTTAAATGAAACATCAACAAGCAAGATAAATAGAAAGGGAACGCGTAACAATAAATGCAGGCAACAATCCGAAGTTCGCTAAATTCTATCGATAACGTAAAATGTCAAAGACAAAATAACTGCAAACAAAAGACAGTAAACAGATTCAATTTTGTGTAATTTGAAAATCCTAATGAGACCGGACATTGTTGAGACTAAGTAACATGGTAACAAAAAGGGGCAAAAAATGGGCGGAATGTAATTTCTATTAACTCTTTAAAAACAAATAATCAACAAGAAATTTTTGCTGGAATTTTGAAACATTAAAGAGATTCAACATTGTGTCATCAGATAACCTCTCATGAGACCTGTCATTAATATCACTATAATACTAGAAAAAAAAGAATAGCAAACACGACCAAAACTAAAAAATAAACATTCTTAAACCAATAAGCATCAAGGTCCTCATTTTTCATTTAAAATGTGGCTATGGAGTAGGCTAAGTTATGTTAGTTATAGACAACTAATAAGAAATGCAAATAGTGAGATTCCTTGAGAGCAGAACAAAAATGACAAAGAAAACATAAAAAACTTAAAAATCACCACAATATTTAATGGAAACAAAGCATCATAATTGTTAAAACAGATAATAGCAATGATGTTGAGAATGTAGACAGATTGTGAAACATAGAAAAGAAAAGACTACTTCATTATTTTGGAAAGTTAAGAATCAAAATATCATAAAAAGTGTCATATTTGTTAAAACACTTTGATATGAATTGAAACCTTTCAACAAATTCAATTATGAATTATTCGAGCGCCAATGAGATTGAACTGGTGTTAACAAAACTGAAGTACTCGTCAGCGAAACGATGCAGAAAACTGGCAAAACTAAAAAGTCAGCATTTATTTTCAGAAACAAATAGTTTCTAAAACATGTAATCAATTAGCTGCAATCTGGAGTTATTAAAACAACCACAACTATCAAAAGCTAGATAACCAAAAACAGTATCATCTGTTAAAAGCATTGGTAAAACATTCATAAGAAATATCATTGAAAGCAAATTACCGCTCTCGAAAACAGACACTCTCCTCAAACAGTCCTCTCACTCCATTGTAGACTCTAGAGGCAGTTTGAGAACATTTTACGTTTAACAATTGTTCCCTTATTACTCCCTACAATACTTCAAGCACACTTAAATCTACATTCTAAATTAATTTTTGATTTAATACAAAAAGTTCCAAAAGATTAACAGAGCTTTAGAAAAGAGAGCGCTAAAAATCGATTTCGTTCAATTGACAACAAAAAATCCGAAAAGATTAACAGAGTTTTCAAAAAACCGCTCATATGAATTTCAAATTATTTCAATTGTGAACATAGCGTGAAACATAAAATTCCTGATGCCACTAGAAGTACCGTAGTTTTACCTACCAAAACCGTAGTTGAATCAAAAACATTGCCTTTTGTCTCAAAACAATTATTCTTTACCTCAACAGAATTGGTTGAAAAAATTGTTAACAACTAACACCGAAGTTGTAACAAAAAATGTAAGCAAAAACAACCATTCGAACAAACCAAAATAAAGTGTTAAAAAACCTGTCAGCAACCAATAAAGAACTATACAGATAGAAAACATAAGACAAAATTTTGACACGAAAAAACATTGTTAGGTTCTGATACAGAAAAATTTTATATTACCCCAAAGCATGTGATGAAGCTTTAAAAGGCCCAAATAAAAATTGTCATGAAAAACTTATGATAACGGAGTTGAAAACTTACAGCTTTGCAAAAACTGCGACCTAAAAAAGCTGCGACCCAAATAAACAGTGTGGAAACGTAAACCACAGACTACTTTTAAAAACCTAACTAAAACAATAGAAAATATTAAAACTAAACTTCAGAGTATACAAGAAAAATTTTTGCTATGGCGGGCGTACCAGCATATAAGACAGAATTATGAAATACTTCTCTGTCAAGTTAGAGATAATACAGAATTAAAAGTTTTGCAAAATTGAAATTATCATGAAGTTAGTAAATAAAATCAGAATATTATTTAAAGGCAAAAATTAGTTTTTTTAAAAAAAAACCTGGTCACAAAAATTTTTGCAACAAATAACCAATCAAAATTTTTAGACGAGATTTCATCAAAAACTCAACGATGAATTTTATTAAATGAAATCAAAATTAAACAAAAAATTCAAACCAATGTTACAAAAACTGAAATCGTTGATTTCTTTTAACAACTTATCCGGGCAAAGTTAACAGAACTTCAGGTCTATGGAGAATGTTTTATGATAATAGCTATGATGTTGAGAATGCAGACACATTGTGAAACATAGAAGAGAAAGGACTACTTTGTGATTTTGGAAAGTTAAGAATCAATATATCATAAAAAGTGTCATAATTGTTAAAAACAGTTTGATATGAATTGAAACCTTTGAACAGATTCAATTATGAACTATTCGAGGGCCAATGAGATTGAACTGTTCTTAACAAAACTGAGTTACTCGTCAGCAAAACGATGCACAAACCTGGCAAAACTAAAAAGTCAGCAATTATTTTCAGAAAAAATAGTTTCTAAAACATTTAACGAAGTAGCTGCAATTTGAGGTATTAAAACAAACAAAACTATCAAAAATTTGATATACAAAACCGTATCATCTGTTCAAAGCCTTGGCAAAAAATTGATAAAAAAAACATTGAAAGCGAAACTCCGTTGAAAACAAATTACCGCTCTCCAAAACAGAAACTCTCCTCAACCAGTATTCTCACCTCATTCTAAACTCTAGGGGCAGTTTGAAAACATTTTACGCTTAACAGTTGCTCCCCTACTGCTCACTTCCATACTTGAACCACATCTAAATCACAATCTACATAAATTTCTGATCGAAAACAAAAACTCTAAAAAGATTAACAGAGCTTTAGAAAAGAGAGCGCTAAAAAAAACTATTTCGTTCAATTGACAGCAAAATTCCAAAAAGATTAACAGCTTTGAAAACAATCGCCCATAATAAATTCAAATTCTTTCAAAGGCGAAACGCAGCGTGAAACATAAAATTCCGGATACCCTTCGAAGTACTGGAGTTTTACGTACCAAATCCGTAGTTGCATCGAAACCTTTGCTTTCTCTTTCGAAACAATTATTCTTTACCTTGCCACAATTTATTTTAAAAATTGTTGAAGCCAACACTATTGTTGTAACAAAAAATATGAGAAAAGACATCCATTCTAACTAACTCAATTAAAAAGAGTTAAAAAAACTTTCAGGCAACCAATAAAAAAAATCATACAGATAAAAAATTTAAGACAATATTTTGACACAAAAATGCACTGTGAAGTCCTCTTACCATAAAAGTTCATATTAACCCAAAACATCAAGTGAGCTGTGAAAAAGCTAGATTAAAAGTTGTCAAGAAGCAATTCATGATAACGGAGTTCAAATTTTACAGCTCCGCGAAGTCTGCGACCTAAAAAGTCTGAGACCTAAAAAGACATTGTGGAAGCGTAAGCCACAGACTTCTTTTAGAAACCTTACCAAAGTAATAGAAAAAAAATTAAACCTAAACTTCATCAAATACAAAGAAAAGTTTTGCTTTGGGATAACCACAATTAAGATAATTTATGATATACTTCTCTATCGCGTTGGAGATGGAACAGAGTTCGAAGTATTGCAAAACTGAAATTATAAAGAAGATTTTATAAAAACAGAATATTGGTGAAAGGCAAAAACAATAGTTTTGTACCAAAGATTGGTCGCAAGAAATTCTGAGACAAATATCCAGTTAAGAATTTTAGATTTCAGCAAAAACTCAGCAACGAATTTTATTAAATGAAATCACTATTAACCAAAAAATTGAAACCAATGTTACAAAAACTGAAATCATCGATTTCGTTTAACAACTTATCCGGGCAACGTGAACAGAATTTTAGATCTATGGAGAATGTTTTATGATAATAGCTATGATGTCGAGAACGAAGACACATTGTGAAACATAGAAAAGAAACGACTACTTCATTATTTTGGAAAATTAAGAATCAAAATATCATAAAAAGTGTCATATTTGTTAAAACACTTTGATATGAAATGAAACCTTTAAACAAATTCAATTATGAGTTATTCGAGGGCAATGAGATTGAACTGTTGTTAACAAAACTAAGGTCATCGTCAGCAAAACGATGTAAAAAACTGACAAAACTAAGAAGTCAGCAATCATTTGCAGAAAAAAATGGTTCCCAAAACATTTAACCAATTAGCTGCAAATTGATATCCAAAAACCGTATCATCTGTTAAAAGCCTTGGCAAAAAAGTAATAAGGAATAACATTGAAAGCAAAACTCCGCAAAACTCCGTTGAAAGCAAATTACCGCTCTCGAAAACCGAAACTCTCCTCAACCAGTCTTCCCACCTCATTTTAGACTCTAGAGGCAGTTTGAAAACATTTTACGTCTAACAGTTGTTCCCTTACTGCTCACTTCCGTACTTAAACCACATCTAAATCACAATCTACATAAATTTCTGATTGAAAAACAAAAAATCCAAAAAGATTAACAGAGCTTTAGAAAAGAGAGCGCTAAAAAAAACAATTTCGTTCAATTGAGCAAAAAATCCAAAAAGATTAACAGCTTTTAAAAAAACCGCTCATATTAAATTGAAATTATTTCAAATGGGAAACACAGCGTGAAACATAAAATTCCGGATACCCTTCGAAGTACTGGAGTTTTACATACCAAAACCGCATTTGCATCGAAACTATTGCTTTCTGTTTCGAAAAAATTATTCTTTACCTCGCCAGAATGTATTTAAAAAACTGTTGAAGCCCACACTAGTGTTGTAACAAAAAAATTGAGCAAATACAACCATTCTAACCAACTCAATTCAAAAGAGTTACAAAACATTTAAATCAACCAATCAAAAAACCATACAGACATAAAATTTAAGACAATATCTTGACACAAAAATACACTGTGAAGTCCTGTTACCGCAAAATTTCATATTAACCCAAAACATCAGGTGAGCAGTGAAAAAGCCAGATTAAAAAATGTCAAGAAACAATTCATGATAACGGAGTTCAAATTTTACAGCTCTGCGAAAGCTGCGACCTAAAAAATCTGAGACCTAAAAAAGACATTGTGGAAGCATAAGCCACAGACTTTTTTTAGAAACCTCACCAAAGTAATAGAAAAAAAATTAAACCTAAACTTCATCAAATACAAAGAAAAGTTTTGCTTTGGAATAACCGCAATTCAGATAAAATTATGATATACTTCTCTATAGCGTTGGAGATGGAACAGAGTTCGAAGTATTGCAAAACTGAAATTATAAAAATAGTTTTTTTTTTTATAAAAACACAATATTGCTGAAAGGCAAAAAATAGTTTTTTGTAGCCAAAACATGGTCGCAAGAAATTTTTAACCAATAACCAGTCAAAATTTGTAGCCGAGATATCAGCAAAAACTCACTGATGAATTTCATTGAATGAAATCAATCGTAACAAAAAATTGAAACCAATGCTAAGAAAATGAAATAATCGAATTCGTTTAACAACCTATCCTGCAAAAGTGAACATAATTTTAGGTCTATGGAGAACGTTGAATGATTATAGTTTTGATGTTGAGCATGCAGACACCTGATAAAACATAGAAAAGATAGGACTACTTCGTGATTTGGGAAAACTTAAAATCAAATTAAAAAAGAAGCAGAAAAACAAGGTTTTTTCAATACTCAGAGTTCGAGAAAAATTACGTAGACATTCTACTCTAGTTATAATTGAAAACAAAAACAGTTCAAAAATTGAAACGTGAACAATTTTTAGGACTTCATTTATGAAATAAGTTCTTACTGAACTTCCTTATTTTAACGCCGCAAAAAATATAGTAACTAAAATATAGTAACACAAAATCAGAATCACCGATGCTGGACAAAAAGTTTTCTAGTAATAAAAACCAAAAGGCATTACTGAAACTCGGAAAAATTGGACAAAAAATTCCAAAGTGGAACTAGCGTTTGTACCATCTTACGAAAACTGCAGATTCCAATAAAAAGAGAACTTCAAAAAGCAACAATTGTTGCATCACCAAGGTCAACTAAAATATTTGGTTAAAAAGATAAGCATTGACATATTTGAATCAAGCTAACAAAAGGATGCACTATTAATGTACAAAAAGATGGACAAAAACGAATTAGTGAGAGTTAACAGTTGTCTGACAGTTAACAAACAAAAACTGAGAGTTAACAGTTGTCACCAAATATCCCGTTTCAAAAATTCAGAAACTTTGGAAAGCACAAAACAGATAAAAATTCTTTGAAGTTAAACTATATTAAAAAAAAATAAAAAATTAAGTCCTTGTTTTTTATTTCGGGCCAAGGAATCAACCAACTTTTAAGTTGCCGTCACCATAAGTGTCAAAATTTTGCTGAAATCTTGATTTTGAAACGGGTTTTTATTGAATTTTAAATACTTCGTTAAACTATCAATATCACGATAACAAAATCCTTGATGTTGCACAAAAATTTGTATTCTAGCACACCAAATTTAAACAAAAAGAAAAAACTTCGAAAATTTGACAAAGCATTACTAAACCTGAAATAGTATGCAAACAATAACTAAAGCATCCAGTGCGTGAACTATAAAAAGAACGTTACCATATAAACTGATTGCAAGTCTACCCAGGGATACGAAAGTATTGAAATTAATGTAAAAATTTAAAAATCGGCTGAAAATTGAAGTATGAGTTAATTTCCGACTGGAAACAAATTATTAGACCCCTATAAAAACTATCATCAATTATACAGGATTAAATTTTGATGCAATCCGCGAAAATATTTCTGCGCAAAAAAAATGTGCCGGCTGGACAAAGAATTGCTAAAAACGGTTATATATATGCGCCATTCCTTCAAAAACAGTTTTGAAATTCAAAAAGTAATTCATTCAACGCAGCAAATGAACAAAAAACTTATATTGCACATAAAATATCAGTTCAAATGGCATCTTAACTTTTCAGGTCAAATCGCCGCCTGAACAAATAGTAACCCACAGTAGGACCAATAATACCCCTGCTATCGGTTCGCGACTACTAGAAATGATTTTCAGACAACCTCAGGAGTCTGATTCGGGGTGTTTTATTCAAGGTGTTTGGAATTGCTCTAGCTTTTTATGCTAAACTTAGTAATTTCAGAGCCAGAGTCGGGACGAGGGACCTACATTTCATTCAATAAGAAGTTTTTCCACTCGAGTTGCTTCAGATGTGAGCAGCCACGTTGTACTGCTGTGATTGACAACACGCTCTTCTCTCTCGTGGACAAGAAAGTCACTTGTCAAAGCTGTGCAAAGAACTTTATTGTCGCCCTGCAGACCCAAGTAGCCTTAGGGGCTCAGGCTAAAATCTAACCCATGTCTACTCTGTAGTATCAATTGACTTGAATTTCAACATTTTCAGTTTTATGTAATTTACGGTGGTTAAAAATGACTTTTTAAAACGGGCCCCCTTCCAAATTAGATCACCCCTTATGCGCCAGAGTTTTTCAATTTGGCTAATTGGTAATTAGTTCTTGGATAATGTACTCTATGTGTAGAGAACACGTTTCTAGTAATGTAAATTCAGTAAGATAATGTTAAGTTCAGTCTCTGTTATCGGAGAGATACTGTTTTACACGTGTTATTTGGACGAAGTCAAGTTCCCACTTTTTTGGCGGGAAGAGTTTCAACTTTTCTAATATTGGCTTTGGCCATCTTGAATTGATGCATCATCAACAGCCTCCGGGGAGAGGAAACCCATAAATTAAACCAAAGAAGGGATTAATAACGTAACCAAGAGACCAGAGGGTAGCTCGTGTTGCCTAGATTCCCGTTCCGAGAAAAAAGTGAGCAAAAAAATGGCTAATCAGCCAAAACACGTGCGAGACTGGTAACCGGGCGGACTTACGTACCGTAAGCCGTTTTTACCTTGACAACGCGTACATATTTATCTTTTCCAGGCGATGTTTCGACAATTCGTCACAGAGGCCATATCCCACGGGGAGTGAGGTCTTTGAGGATCCACACCAGGTCATTGACTTTCAACAAATCACCCTGTTGGGAGCATTTGCTTCGCTTCGTTAAAGTGGGAAGGTACTCTTTAGCTAGGCGTCTCCAGACGTGGTTCATAAGCTGCTGCACGTTTTTCCACGACTTGAAGGATGCTGGCATGGTTGATGAAAAGTCTTCTGGTGGCAGTGAATTGTAAGTTCTCTCCAACAGAAAATGATTTGGGGTGATGGGTTCTTCATTGTCTGGTACGTCAGCCACATGTGTAAGTTGTCCAGAGTTCAGCATGCTTTCGGTCCCAACCATGATGGTGTGGAAGACAACTGATGTAAGCCTCTTGCTCCCTAGAATGATCAAAATGATCCGTTTAGCATTTTGGATCAACCGTTCCCACCGTTGGATTATTACCTAGTCTTTTCTCCAAGCACTGCAGCTGATTAAGAGCACAGTAATAATTTTTCTCCAAAAGGCAAGGCGTTTTCCAGGGAAAACCAATGTCATATCTCTCAGAGTTATGTCGGATAGTTTTCTGAAAAACTTTTAAGGCATCATTGTCTTCATCTGAAAGAACAGAACTCTTTTCTTGGGTTCCTTCACTTTCAATTTTCCAGAATTGCTCAACTAATCCACTTAAATGTGGTTCTTCCGTCTGCTGTCTTGAAACATGATAAATGAATGATGTTGTTGAATGATGGTTAAATGTCCATTCTGAAGGATTGAGAGAAGTTTCATACTCCCCAGCTAATGTCCATCCGAGTTGTGTTTTCACACCAAACGGTTGATTTATTTTTCCGGGTACTACTTTGATTGGATGAGTGTAAGCGAAAGTGTTTACACCTAAGAGGGCTCCAATTTTGCCACCAGCAACCTAAGGGAAATGAATGCTGCAGAGATTATTAAATGTGTCACATATTTGATTCAACTCAAATATGTTGGCTGGTGTGACGTTCATTGCTGGCGTGCTGTATGCACGAGATATCTCAAAGCTTTGTCTCAATGATTTATATGGAGTGATAATGACTGGCGCTGTTATCTTTGAGAGTGGCATATTGTTCTGGGTATTCACGTATTGGAGTGTAGTTGATATTTGCGGTTCGCAAGGAAGTGCTAGAAGGTTTGTTATGGTGTCAAGCAAGAAAGTGAACTGGCTGCCATGATGCCATGATCTATGAGTGCATACGTATCAAAGGCCTTGTTGCCATTGACAAAAGAAACCGGCATCAGCTGTAGTTGTTCAAACCAATCTCTCGGAGGAGACGGCTTTTTATTTACGCAGAAGCTTTGATTATTTGAAGGAGAATCGAGGGTACTTCTCTGAGTATTTGACTCTTTCGTTTTATCAAAAGATTGTCCATAGCGACAGTGTTGTTGTTTGTTTTGGCTTGCTGGCATTTCAATTAATGAATGCTGTGTAGGACCAAATAGAGCAGATCTTGTGGAAAATTCTGCTGGCGGTCGTTTCACTTGTTTTGAAGGGTCGTGTAGAGTAGAATGATGTCGGCCGTTGCAGAACTGGCAGTTCTTTTGTGAAGAACAATTTTGTCTGAGGTGATTATTGCTCAAACAATTCGTGCACAATTTGTTTTTGATAACGATTTAACTTCGATCTTGTGGTGATTGCTTTTGGTAGTCCAGAAAAGTTGCCAGAAAATGGTTATTATTGCAATGGGGCAATGTCGGTTGTTTTGCTGTTTTCCTTTAGTTTTCGTGTTGTTTGAGATAGTTACGGAGGATGACCACTCCCTATTAGAAGTGGTTATTTGTGGTTTAATTGCAGGCTGCAAAACAGCGTTAGAATTGTCTTTGCCAAATAAGTTTTGGTTATTTATTTGTGATGACGGTTTATAGTGAGCCATCGGAACACTAAAGTCTTTGACGTAGTCTATGTTGTTTTGTTGTTGTCTAAATGACGTAAAGGTTTGCTCGCGATTGATGGTATCGTAAATTTGAGCATGACGTTCTAAAAATAGTTGAAAGGAACGAAGTGACGCTGGTTCAGCTGTTGTTGTGAGCCTAAGTTCAGTCCATTTCAACAAAATATTGTAAGGCACTTTTTCTTTCGCTTTTTTGAGCAATGTGGAACTCTGAAGGTCCGCCTGGATTCCATGGTATTCAAATGTTTGAACTAAGCGCTTTAAAAAATTTGAGAACGCGACAAATGATTTTTTATTATTTGAATCAGTGGTGTGCCAAGACTCAAGTTGATTTATAAAGGCGCTCACTACAACACTTGGATCTCCAAAATGGTTCATCAGTTCATTTAGAGCTGTTTCATAATACGCTGGGTTACAGGAGTACGACTGATTGATTTGTTTTGCTTTTCCAGAGACTGAGTTTTGGAGATACGTGATCCGATGTGTGTCAGTTATACCACTATTATTATGAACCATAGAAAAGAAATTGTTAATCCATTCATGGTATCGCAGAGGGTTGCCATTGAAGTGCGTCAGTGACAGTGGTGGTAGTTTTATTGCTTGCTTGTTACTTACAACGTTTTTGGCAATGTAGTGTTTGCCTAGGTTTTCTGGAACTGGTTGTGGCAAACATTGCGGTAATTGAGAAAAATGAGAAGGATTTGGGTTACTGTTATCATTAAACATTGGAACTGTTGGACCAGGCAATTGGGAAAATTCATTTTGATAGTTGTTGCTGTTGTTATAAATTGTTGTGACAAGAGGTCTGTGGATCAATTGTAAATGATCTGTGTACTTTTTGTCTGATTTTGTTAGACCTAGCAACTGGTTCACCGATGCAGAATTAAAATCATTAATTGTATTTGTCCTGTATTGTTGTACAAAAAGGTTTGGCTCGATGTTATTCTCAATCTCATTCCGAACTAAGTTGTTGCCGAGGAGCTGTTGCTGGTGTAAATTCTGCCATGACTGTGAACTTCCAGCTATCTGATATTCTGTATTGTGCGCAATATTCGTCGTTGCGACTGAGTTCACGATGCTAAAAGGTTGGTTTAACAGCTCTCCATTTGCATCATATATATTATTCCCCTTTTCATTTGACGTCATTGTGTTTTGCAAAGTACCAGGGTTTATTTGAGTATTCATTTGAGAAATGGACACCAGTACTGTGGGATAACTGTTCCTTACTTGTGAAGAAATTGTAGTTTTTGCCATAGTAGCAGGCCACTGATAATTGTGAATCTTTTCTGTACTCATTGCGGTTTGTTGTACATTCTGAGTTTGAATTTGACACACTCGCTCTTTGAGACTTTGTACATTGATGTCAAGTTCTCCTGAGTCAACTCGCGGTTCATGAATTTTCGTTTTTGGTCTGACAACTGCTGGCACTGTTTGTTTGCCACTTATGTTATCTCTTGTAGTAGAAACAACTTGCAATTCCGATTGGTTCTGTGCAGTAGATCTTTCTAAGCCGATCTGTGTTTCACGGTTTTTCAAAAGTACTTGATCAGTTTGTTGAGCTTGAATTACTAAAAAGGGGTCCTGCGGTTGTTCATATGGCCGTGTTACCTGCTGAATGGCACTAGGGGAGATAGTTGTAAAAGTTGACATGTTATCAATATTGTTATGTACAGGAAACTGATTGTAAGGTTTGTTCTGAATACTAATTTCATTACCAACTTTATACGTCTGCAGGTATGTATCCTCAGCGTGAGTTTTCTGTTGTTTAGTTATGTTAGGCTCGACGTTGATTTTACTATATCCTGAAATATTTTCAGCTTTTTGTTTAGTTTTTGGAATGTTGATGTTATGTTGTTTGGTGTCAAAATTTTTGCTTGTGGCTGTTGACGGTTGAATTTTTGACAACCTGTTGGAGGTAAAACCATCCTCTGTTGGAGGTTAAACCATCCTACTTTTTGTTGGAGGTTAAACCACCCTCAAACGAAACGTCTATGGGTTGCTTTGTTGGAAGTAATGTGATGTCTCCTGATGCGTTCGGATTCAGTCTGTCAGCTTGAATTATATTAAAGACGAACGGATTTGTGGATGTATCCAGTTGTTGGTTCGCTCTGGCCGTTTTTGCTGAGAAGGTTTGACTAGTTCTCAGAAATTTTGATAACAGTGGTTGTGTATTGCTGTTTGTTGGCAAAAAGAGGGAAGGTTTTGCCCTGGGAGGTATTGCTGGAGGTTGAAGTAGAGCAATGTTGTTGTCCTGAACGCCTGTGTTGACTTCTCGGTTCGTGTTGGCGATAATCTGTTGGACTCAAGCAGGCGTGAGCTGCACTCCGAACTGACGCTAATGTCATCTCGTAATCATGTGGACGACTGGCTGTCCGTCGTCATCCAAGCTATTGACTTCATGTTCGAAGATCTGCAATTTCGAGAGAAGATTGGACTGTCTTTCTGTTATTGATGAAACTGTGCTTGGATGAGGTTTTTCGAGGAAAGCTTTTTCAACGGCTTTTCTCAGTTCTTCCTTTGTTTTTTTGATGTTGTTGATTAGAAGAGTCAGCGTTCTAAAACTTTTTCTCTGTGAAATTGCGGTTTGCAGAAGATCGAGCTGATTCTTGAAATTAAATTCTGGCATCTTGAAAATGTTCAGTGCATATTGGCAGCTCTGAGTGTTTTTCTTTGTCATCTTGTTGTTTTGATCTCTTTCTCTTTTTCGAGTTCTTTCTTAATTAGAAATAGGTAAAACCGGCTTGAAAATTTCTTCGCGGCGCAACTTTTTTGAAGGAAGGGGGTTGAGATGCCTAACACCAATTCAACAAATAGACCTAATAATGTGTTTTGGGTATGATAAATTACCCAAAGGAAAACCATCCAAAAACAGTTACACTATAATTGAAGCTAAATCTAGCTATATGATTTTTTGTTTGAGAAAAACGGTAAACTACCGAACGTGTAAACGTAGACCGTTTTTTTCTCAACAGACGCAAATAATTGCTAGTTTTGTTTATGAACTTTTGACCAATAAAATTAGGATGACTAAATAATTGTTACATTAGACCAAGGACTTTTGCTTTTGTTAGTTGCTTACAATTAAATTCCAGATACCCTAAGCAATTGTGTCTGAGGCAAGGAATAGAAAAAAAAGCTTCACTTAATTCGTAATTAGGAAAAAGGCGATGTGTTCAGGCAACACGAGCTACTGAACACAAATTAGGTAGCTTGCAAAGAAACTTTAATGAAAGAAACTTTTCAACACCAAACTGAAGAGTCTTTTTTGTCAATGTAACATCTTTAATCTAGTCTTTAATCATCAATCTTCATCATCTTTTAAGGTGACGTCTGAAACCAGTTTTTCTACTGTGACAGTTGGTGACTACTATGACCTTTGGAAAAAAACTTCCTTCATCAAATTGGTAACATCTGTAACCAGGGAAAAGGGACTTCAACTGTAACTGCTGAGACAGAGGACAAATTAAAAGAAAAATCTGAGCTTTGTAGAAGCTATGTTGCCATAAGTATTGATCAAGCTTTTTGATATCTGAGATAGAAAATTGCATGAAGCGTACAAAATGATGTTGCTTATCCGCTAGCTTTTTGATCAAACGTTTTTAAATATTCTGGCTCATGTAGCTTTCACTTTTCAATGACATGGCAAAAGCAGCAAAAATTTTTTTGTTTTGCTTAATGAATTTATTGCTGCTGTTTTAAACTAGCAAAGGGCTTTTCTTTCCAATAAAAGTGCAGCCATTCATCGAGAAAGAACAAGCGAAAAGTTGAAAAAGATTCCAACAAACTTTAAGATCTGATTCTGAAAAGGTAAAACTTTTCTATCAAAACCTTTTTGCAGCTTTTTTGTTAGCAAGCGTGTCTTTTTCTAACAAGATAAAACGACACTCGATTTTTGTTTTGATGCTCCTGAGTTTTAACTGCTATCAACTCTTTTTTATCAAAAAGTTGCAAAAGAATCAGTAATTTTTGTGTCCAAATGTTTGAAATATTGCCAGAACTTTCAGAAAACTAACAGTTGCTTCTTTGCTCAAGCTATGGTAAGAAAAATACCAGTTTTTGAATCAATATTTTGTAAAGAGGGAACGGGACTTCTTAGTTAACGTCTGAGACCAAGGGCGATCATCTGCGGTAACGTCTGAAACCAAAAAGAGATGTCATGGCCTTCTCTAGGTGACTACTGAAACCTGTATTTTCCAAACAAAAATGTCACAGTTCAGATTTTGATTTTTTTTTAGGTATAGTAAAAAAAAGTTTCCAAAGAACACCCATTGTCAAAGAATACCAAGAGCGTCAAACCTCATTGAAAGCGTACGCGGACCGCCGGGGATCAAGGTCGAGTGAGAAGTCTGTGGAAGAACTGATACAAAGTCACGTGAAGGAGTATAAACGAAAATAAAAAGGCGATAAAAAGATGAAACACCGAAAACGTGACCCGGGCAGCGGAGTATCCTCATCCAAATCAATAATTTCACGTGCTATGCGAGGGTGAATCCCCAAAATCCCTAACTTCCTCGCCATCCGAAATCCACAACCAGATGCCGATTGTGGATAACACAACAGATAACTCAATTATCGGCGACGAGTTGAAACTGCTCCCAAAGCAAATTTGTGATATGCTGTGCAAACATTAGAACAGGATATTGAATCAGGGCATATTTCAAATCTGCCTAATGTTTTGGGAATTCGATTACCTTGCAGTCAACCTTAAAATTGATTCTGAAAAAATGAACTCTTTAAAAATATATCCGACATATTGCCAGATAATAGCCGCCAACTAGACTGCTGTGACCTGCTTTAAATGCTAAAGCAAGTTAAAAAAGCAAATTTTCAAAATTCAAATCTCCAATCCCAGCTGTAGGTTTAAAATGAATATGAGTTCGAGCGTATAGGAGTCATCTTTTATTGAAGTACGTCATGTATGATCAGAAGTTTTTCTTGCTGTTAGTCTAAAACGTAAAAGAGAACATATTGAGAAATGACGTCACGCGTACAAATTTATCTGCAAAGTGATTAAAAAATCCCTAAAAAATCAAAAGTCAAACGGTCATAGGAAGCAGTGACGGAAACGACTCATTAAAAAACAAACTTAGATGAGAGCAATAATTGCCTCGTTATCACTACCCAGATATAAAAAATTGACTTCAGACACCATTTTTTGATATTTTCATCAACTTTCTTCGGTTAAACACTGTCAGTTAACTGCTGAATAATCTAAATTTCATGAAATTCATAACCAAAACAGAGCAGTACTAAAAATACGCACAACCTAATTTGCTTATTAAGCGTCTGTTGTTAACATTTAAGGTTTCAAAAACAAAAAACTAACTTGAGTCTTCTGCTGAAACAGAAAATAAACAGTCTAAAGTGGGATGAATTTCCGCGACAGACGGGTACAATTTTACAATGGGTGTATCTTAAAATTGATTAAAGTTAAAAAAACTTCGCCCGCGCAGGGGTTCGAACCCCCGTAACCCGGTTGGCAGTCTGACATCTTAACCTCTTAACCAAAGCTAAAATTGCTTTTATTTCGCTCACAATAGCTTTCATGAATGAACGTTATTTTTGAAGGAGACCAAATTATATAACTCAGTAAGAAGAACTAATTTGGGAAAAGTCACTCAGGAAATCGAAGAATTTTCTAGAACCAAAAAGCGAAAACGGTCCAGCGAAAACTTTGCCTTGAAAACAAACCGTCGTTCCCATTAATTCCTTCAATTTTCATTCGGGAGCATTTATACAAATAAACCTTACTTACAATTTTTTTACTTACTAGTATCGGTCAGGATGTGCGGATTCTTGCAGTTGAGAATGCGGCGACCTTCTATTCCAATGCTTAGGTAGGGTAGGGAAACAGATTTGCGGTCCACCACTGACCACGGTTTGTCGCCACACATGATACCCACTTCAATGAGCCGTTGGCATTTGTTTTGCCAGTTTATTTTTTGTTGCGCGTTGCGAGCGTTCCTCTCTCTCTGATTGTGCGGAAGCACCAATTATTGTTTCTTCATATATTGGCTCAAGAGGAAGTTCCACTATCTCGGTTTTGGGTCCAAGTAGCGTATCGAGAATAATATTCTCTTTTGCCAACAGTGCCATTTTATATTGCACTCTCCCTTTCTCCCAGCGAAGAGGAGGGTCAGGTGTAGGTTTGTCCCAGAAAGGGTCGATTCCGAGAGGTGTTCGTTTAGTTGCTGGCTGCACCATGTCGTACTCTATTTATTTAGAGTAGCTATTTTCACTGCGAGTACGCTTAAAGTTATTTAGATAATGATTCGCGGAGCGGAATCCTGATTTGAGTTTGTATCGCTTACTTGCGGAGCGGGATTTAAGAAGGGAATCGTTAAACTGAATTCGGATTGCAAAGTTAAGAGAATGAAGGTAAATGTTGCACAACAAAACGTGAAGGCGTGATCAGACATGTCTGATCACAAAGCGGGAAACCAAGAAGGAAATGACAACAGATCACGAGGTATTGATTGAACAAATGATGAACACTTTACGAAGGGCAAAATAAGAGAACTAAATTAAGACATCGTATTTAATATGAACTGCACTAAATAAATAACTAAGGATGATATCCTTGGTTATCACATACCCCTGACGTTGACAAAGAAAATTGTGATTATAACAATTTTTGAATGTATAAATTAATAACAATATTTACAAATTAGTACTTGGTCCCCGGTTAAATAAATAATAAAGATATATTTACTGGTTATCATAACTAAAAATAAATACTATTAAATTATGAAGTGTTTAATTGTCACAGTTTTGAATAAGTTCAGTTTCAATAGCTCATTCGTTTTTCTCGGAATTTTCTCCTTCGGCCTCAAGCACCGTCATCGACCTAACTAGCGTTGGAGTATCCTTTTCGAGGAGGGAAGGGTTTCGCGAGGCGGGTGGCGAAACTTCTCCAATACTTGGTGAGATATTTATCTCAGCAGGTTGGCTTTCTGCGATATGCTGGACTGACTCTACAATGGACTCGTGTGGAGGTTGGACATTTTCCACGTCACCCGCTCGTCGAGGTCGTTTGGATGGTGGTAAGATTGTGGAGTCTGGGGAGGTTTTCTCAAAGCCGTAATACGAGGGACTTCGTTGATTGCGGTCCGATGATCTCGTTGGGTGTGCCGCTGCGACAGACGTATTTGTTGGAGCAGTGGTTAGTTGTTCGCCATTCGAGATGGTGCCGGCATCTGGTTGTGGATTTCGGATGGCGAGGAAGTTAGGGATTTTGGGGATTCGCCCTCGCGTAGCACGTGAAATATTTGATTTGGATGAGGATACTCCGCTGCCCGGGTCAAGTTTTCGGTTTTTCATCTTTTTATCCCCTTTTTGTTTTCGTGTATACTCCTTCACGAGACTTTGTATCAGTTTTTCTACAGACTTCCCACTCGATCTTGGTGCCCGGCGGTCCGCGTACGCTTTCAATGGGGTTTGACGCTCCAGTTGTTTGCCAAACTTCGCAATATCACTATTGCGTACAGTTACTATGGGTTTCCCGGGTTCCTTGATTGATGAAGTCGCCGGACTAACCTTCAAGATATGTGAGCCCGGCGCGAGGACTTCATATAGTCCCTCCAAGTTCTTCTTTGATCGTTTCTTCCCATGGATTTTTCGGGCTAGGTTAAGTTCTACTACTCTTTCTTTCAAAGGAATTGGGCGAAATGCTTTTGTTTTCAGAAAACGTGATTCGCCGTCTGTGCTGGCCCTTTTTCTGATTTTCGCCTCGCGCGTTGCTCGTGACATGCCAACTTTAACTTCAATGTCACTGCGGTAGCCGTTCACCCACTTGTCGTCTGGTAAGATTTCTTCCGGCATCACTGTTTCTTCATCTAAATAATAGTTTATAATATTTTCATATGTGAGACTTGATAACTTAGGTTTTGTCGATATCACGCTCAGCGGGGTATTAAGTTTTCTTCCAAAATGTGCTTCGAAGGGCGAGATCTTTGTTGTTCTTTGTTTACATATTCGCAATTGATGTATTATTATCATTAATGCATGCTTTACATGAAAGGCGTTAGTAGACGATTTTTCTTCTTTAATACATGCGAGTCTATTCTTAATTGTTTGAATAAGTCTTTCTACCAAACCAATAGCACGATGATCGTTCACTGGAGCTTCAATTATGTCTATTATTTTTATTACAAAAGGTCTTTACTTGATTGCCAACGAGACACTTTGCTTGATCTAAACGGATAGACCGTGGAATCCCTTGATTTTCAATATAAATGTCCAAAAATTTTATAACATTTGGTCCATTAGCTTTGTCATAAATACATGCAGTGGGGTATTTAGAAAAATGGTCAATTGCTGCTAAGAGGTAAACTTCATTCTCCTTTTCGTCAAAAAATGGGCCGCCAAAATCAATCTGAATTTCTTGATTTGGTTCAACACACGTTGTGTGAGGATTAAACTGTTTAGCAGGAAAAACACGTTTAAGGTTCCTACCAATCACCGTGCAGGGCTTGCACTCAGTAGCCTTAACTATCAGTTCGTGATGCATGTATGGCCACCAGCCATGCGTGACCATACATATCAAACCCCATGTGCCCGGGTGGCTGGAGTGGATGTCATCTGTCATTGCCTCTCGCAAGACGTTTGGTATGGCGATCTTTTCATCAATGCATACACACCCGGAACGTACACGGAGGTCCCTTCAATAGGAATGTATGTAGGGATTGAGGGCTTTGAGTCTACTTTCATTGTTAGTTAAAAAGCAATCCCGGACCTCTTTCAATACTGCGTCCTTGCTAGTCAGTGATGCAATCAATGACTTATTGAAAATTTTTGATACGATTTAGTCGAATGTTGGCAGAATGAATGCGGAATGGGCGTGAGAGGGGTACTTGCGTTTGACTGACGAGTGAGACGGAGAGGTTGGAGTTGTTTGTGGGGAACTAGCTGCGCGGGTGTTGTTTGAGGATTCATGGTGTTTATATAATTGATTTCTGATGACAATTTAGATGAAATTGGATTTTTGGGCTTGAAAATACGCGACTGAATTGTAGAAGGACTAGAGGCAAAAAGCACCGATTTTATTTTTGAGTAATGACTTTTAATGACATTTGAGGAATGTCTCCTAATTGGCAGGATTTTAGATTGAATAATTTGAGGTTCGCGCTGCGCGAGAGCTAATTCATTCCGAATTTGGAATAACTCTTTACTCTTACTGGTATTTTGCTGAGCGAGAGAAGTGCTAAACGGACTTTGCCGCGCGGGGCTACATAATTTGAATTGTTTAAATTACAATTGGTATTTGAGGCAAGCTTTCGCGGAGCGGGGAAATTGTAGTAAACATGTTTGTATACTCGTGTTGCGGGTGTGCTAATTAAGTTTACTGCCTTATTGTTGGCTTCTATTTTAAGTGTGATTTGTAATGCGGGATCATGTGCCTCAATTTTAGGTGTGATTTGCAATGCGGGATTATGTGCCTCAATTTTAGGTGTGATTTGCAATGCGGGTTTGAGTTGTATTAATAATTGGTGTAAATGAGTTGCAGGTTTTGTTTGATTTAATTCCAATGAATTAATGGATGTAGAGATTAATTTTAATTTTGCCACTATGAATTCCTCATCATATATCGAGATTTTTTGTAGCTTTTTTGAGACGGGTGTCTAGAAATATAATCAACTAGGCCCATTTTCGCCCCAGGGAGATGTTCAATATTGAATTGAAATGGGAGCAAACGATCGATCCAGCGGGTTAATCTACTGTTGTAAGATTTATTCGATCTATTTTCTTTCATGTTAGATAGCAGGGCACGATGATCCGTAATTACTGTAAAATTTTTTCCGTACAAATAATTTTTTAAATATTCAATTGACCAAACTACACCTAGGAGTTCAAGTTCATTAACGCTGTAGCGTTCTTCGCAAGAATTTAGGAATCTAGACGTAAATGCGATTGGTTTCCACCCAGCAACTGTCAATTGTTCAAGAGCTGCTCCGAGACCAGAACGTGACGCATCGCATTTCACGCGTGTTTCGAGTTGCGGGTTATAGTGACTATTTGCGGTTGCGTTCGCTATGCGACTTTTTAATTCATTGAAACAGTTCTCGTGTTCCGCTGTCCAGAGAAAGTTTGACAACTTTTTCAGTAAGGGACGGAGAGGATGGCTAATTTGAGCGAGATTAGGAATGAATTTATCAATGTAATGAACTGACCCCAAAAAAGAGCGGAGTTTCTTTAGAATTTTTGGGGCGGGGAGTGATAATATTGCAGCCGTTTTGCTTTCAAGTGGTGAGATACCCAATTGCGAGATATGGTATCCTAACCAATCAACTTCTAGCTTTCCAAAATGACATTTAGGAAGATTTACCCTAAGATTTTCATCATCTAAACGTTGAAGACAATTCAGACCATAACTTTTGTGTTCTTCCAGAGATCCTTTACTAACTATCAAAATATCATCTAAAAAACAGTATGTAACTTTTAGACCAATTAGGGTATAGTCCATAGCTTTTTGGAATTCTGGTGGCATATCTGTGAGCCCGTAAAATCCTGTTTGGAATCTGTATGTGCCGGTCATGTCACCACTAATTATGTTAAAATTACAGTGATTAGCTGTGTTAACGTCTAAATTTAATTGGCTGTATCCGTATTTTAAATCAATCGTAGAGAAATACGATGTATTATGCGACGCGGGAGCTCTTATTTGTTGAGATATAGATTCGATTAGCGTATCGATATTTGGCATCTGATATTTGTTTTTGTGAATGGCTTTATTTAATACTTTTGAATCCAGTGCTAGCTTGATCGTTTGATCTTTCTTTACAGTGACCACGATTGGTGATATGAAATATTTATCAGGACAGCTTGAAAGTTTTATAATATGTTTTTCGTCTAGCAATTTGTTAAGTTCAATAATGACTTTTTCCTGCAAATTAATTGGAATACGTATACCTTTTTGATGTCTAGGTTGGAAATCTTTGTGAAACTTAGATTCTGCAACATGATTTTTGGATCCTCCAATACGCGAAAACAATTCAGGAAAAGTTTTTGCGATTTGTTCTTTGAATTCTGGAAATAAAATGTTGTTGACTCGATTACCTTTTTGAGATGTAGATTGAGTCACTGCTAATCCAAGTTTGTCAAACAAGTCACAGCCAATTAGGGACTTTAGTCCGTTAGCTACAACAGTGAATATCGCTACATCACAAGTCCAACCCTTGCTCGTGATTGGTGCTTGTATCTTTCCTTCGACCTGAATTGGTTCATTTGAGAATGTCCGGAGTTGTGGAGTCACTGTTTCGTTGATCCAGAATGCCGGAGGACTGCTCTGTACCACTTGCGATGCGAGTGATTGGTTGAGAATGCTGCTTGTGCTTCCGGAGTCCACGAGCAGTGTAGTGTTAATATTGCCAATCTTGACGGGCATATTGAGTGGTTCTGCTTTCTCTACCGCATTTTCGATCACTGCGACCGTATTGTCGTCTCCACTACTATAGTCCGATTCGTAGAGCTTGGCTGGTTGTACGAAATTAACTGAATCTTCAGGATGCGGTTCTTCTTCCACGACGCTCACCATGTTTTTCTTTGAATTTTGTGGCTTTGTATTCACGTTCTGTTGTTTTCTACAAACTTTCGCAAAATGATTTAGAAGTACACAATTGTTGCAAGTTTTGCCTTTTGCGATGCAATTTTCACGGTGACTTGGGAGCCAAATTCCTCCGCAAATTGAGCAGAAGAGTGTCGAACGGTTGTTTTGTCTCGAGACATTATTTGGATTTTGCCATTACAGGATTCAAGAATTATTAGCGAATTGGACCGCATTGACATTTGTTGTAACAACAATCTTGTTGTGTTGCTGGATTTGACATTGGTTTCGCATTCCGAGTTCCAAGTTGATTGCTAGCTCTTATGCCTGACACGGTTCAACGGTTTGTTTGAGGAGCTCCTTTTGAATTTCGGGATCCATCAGATTAGTGATAAAGACGTCACGTATCAGTGTTTCTTCCTTATTCTCGAAATCGCAGTTCTCTGCTAATTCCTTTAATTTTCCATAGAAGTGTTCGACAGTTTCCCCTCTAAGCTGCTTTGTGATCAAGAAGACGTGACGATCGAATGTTATGTTGCGAAGGCGGATGAATGCCTCCTCCACAATCTTCCAGAAGTCTATCGTGGCGAGAGTATCGATCAGGATGTGCGGATTCTTGCAGTTGAGAATGCGGCCACCTTCTATTCCGACGCATGGGTAGAGTAGGGAAACAGATTTGCGGTCCGCCAGTGACCATGGTTTGTCGCCACACATGATACCCACTTCAATGAGCCGTTGGCATTTGTTTTGCCAGTTCATTTTTTGTTGCGCGTTGCGAGCGTTCCTCTCTCTCTCTCTCTCTCTCTCTCTGATTGTGCGGAAGCACCAGTTATTGTTTCTTTATATAATGGCTCAAGAGGAATGGCTCCACCATCTCGGGTTTGGGTCCACGTAGCGTATCGAGAATAATATTCTTTTTGCCAACTGTGCCAATTTATATTGCACTATCCCTTTCTCCCAGCGAAGAGGAGGGTCAGGTGTAGGTTTGTCCCAGAAAGGGTCGATTCCGAGAGGTGTTCGTTTAGTTGCTGGCTGCGCCATGTCGTACTCTATTTATTTAGAGTAGCTATTTGCACTGCGAGTACGCTTAAAGTTATTTAGATAATGATTCGCGGAGCGGAATCCTGATTTGAGTTTGTATCGCTTACTTGCGGAGCGGGATGCAAGAAGAGAATCGTTAAACTGAATTCGGAGTGCAAAGTTAAGAGAATGAAAGTAAATGTTGCACAACAAAACGTGAAGGCGTGATCAGACATGTCTGATAACGAAGCGGGAAACCAAGATTGAAATGACAACAGATCACAAGGTATTGATTGAACAAATGATGAACACTTTATGAAAGGCAAAATAAGAGAACTAAATTAGGACATCGTATTTAAAATGAACTGCACTAAATAAATTACTAAGGATGATATCCTTGGGTATCACAATGCGATACCCAAGGATATCATCCTTAGTAATTTATTTAGTGCAGTTCATATTAAATACGATGTCTTAAGTTAGTTCTCTTATTTTGCTGTTCATAAAGTGTTGATCATTTGTTCAATCAATACCTCGTGATCTGTTGTCATTTCCTTCTTGGTTTCCCGCTTCGTTCGCCTTCAAGTTTTGTGCAACATTTACTTTCATTCTCTTAACTTTGCAATCCGAATTCAGTTTAACGATTCTCTTCTTAAATCCCGCTCCGCAAGTAAGCGATACAAACTCAAATCAGAATTCCGCTCCGCCAATCGTTATCTAAATAACTTTCAGCGTACTCGCAGTGCAAATAGCTACTCTAAATAAATAGAGTACGACATGGCGCAGCCAGCAACTAAACGAACACCTCTCGGAATCGACACTTTCTGGGACAAACCTACACCTGACCCTCCTCTTCGCTGGGAGAAAGGGAGAGTGCAATATAAATTGGCACTGTTGGCAAAAGAGAATATTATTTTCGATACGCTACTAGGACCCAAACCCGAGATGGTGGAACTTCTTCTTGAGCCATTATATAAAGAAACAGTAATTGGTGCTTCCGCACAATCAGAGAGAGAGAGAGAGGAACGCTCGCAACGCGCAACAAAAAATGAACTGGCAAAACAAATGCCAACGGCTCATTGAAGTGGGTATCATGTGTGGCGACAAACCGTGGTCACTGGCGGACGGCAAATCTGTTTCCCTACTCTACCCAAGCGTCGGAATAGAAGGTCGCCGCATTCTCAACTGCAAGAATCCGCACATCCTGATCGATACTCTCGCCACGGTAGACTTCTGGAAGATTGTGGAGGAAGCATTCATCCGCCTTCGCAACATAACATTCGATCGTCACGTCTTCTTGATCACAAAGCAGCTTAGAGGGGAAACTGTCGAACACTTCTATGGAAAATTAAAGGAATTAGCAGAGAACTGCGATTTCGAGAATAAGGAAGAAACACTGATACGTGACGTCTTCATCACTAATCTGATGGATCCCGAAATTCAAAAGGAGCTCCTCAAACAAACCGTCGAACCGTGTAAGGCATTAGAGCTAGCAATCAACATGGAACTCGGAATGCGAAACCAATGTCAAATCCAGCAACACAACAAGATTGTTGTTCCAACTAATGTCAATGCGGTCCAATTCGCTAATAATTCTCGAATCCTGTAATGGCAAAATCCAAATAATGTCTCGAGACAAAACAACCGTTCGACACTCTTCTGCTCAATTTGCGGAGGAATTTGGCTCCCAAGTCACCGTAAAAATTGCATCGCAAAAGGCAAAACTTGCAACAATTGTGTACTTCTAAATCATTTTGCGAAAGTTTGTAGAAAACAAAAGAACGTGAATAAAAAGCCACAAAATTCAAAGAAAAACATGGTGAGCGTCGTGGAAGAAGAACCGCATCCTGAAGATTCAGTTAATTTCGTACAACCAGCCAAGCTCTACGAATCGGACTACAGTAGTGGAGACGACAATACGGTCGCAGTGATCGAAAATGCGGTAGAGAAAGCAGAACCACTCAATATGCCCGTCAAGATTGGCAATATTAACACTACACTGCTCGTGGACTCCGGAAGCGCAAGCAGCATTCTCAACCAATCACTCGCATCGCAAGTGGTACAGAGCAGTCCTCCGGCATTCTGGATCAACGAAACAGTGACTCCACAACTCCGGACATTCTCAAATGAACCAATTCAGGTCGAAGGAAAGATACAAGCACCAATCACGAGCAAGGGTTGGACTTGTGATGTAGCGATATTCACTGTTGTAGCTAACGGACTAAAGTCCCTAATTGGCTGTGACTTGTTTGACAAACTTGGATTAGCAGTGACTCAATCTACATCTCAAAAAGGTAATCGAGTCAACAACATTTTATTTCCAGAATTCAAAGAACAAATCGCAAAAACTTTTCCTGAATTGTTTTCGCGTATTGGAAGATCCAAAAATCATGTGGCAAAATCTAAGTTTCACAAAGACTTCCAACCTAGACATCAAAAAGGTAGATGTATTTCAATTAATTTGCAGGAAAAAATCAATATTGAATTTAACAAATTGCTAGACGAAAAACATATTATAAAACTTTCAAGATGTCCTGATAAAAATTTCATATCACCAATAGTGGTCACTGTAAAGAAAGATCAAACGATCAAGCTTGCGTTGGATTCAAAAGTATTAAATAAAGCCATTCACAAAAACAAATATCAGATGCCAAATATCGATACGCTAATCGAATCTATATCTCAACAAATAAGTGCTCCCGCGTCGCAAAATACAACGTATTTCTCTACGATTGATTTAAAATACGCATACAGCCAATTAACTTTAGACGTTAACACAGCTAATCACTGTAATTTTAACATAATTAGTGGTGACATGACCGGCACATATAGATTCCAAACGGGATTTTGCGGGCTCACAGATATGCCACCAGAATTCCAAAAAGCTATGGACTACACCCTAATTGGTCTAAAAAATACATACTGTTTTTTAGATGATATTTTGATAGTTAGTAAAGGATCTCTGGAAGAACACAAAAGTTATGTACTGAATTGTCTTCAACGTTTAATGATGAAAATCTAAGGATAAATCTTCCTAAATGTCATTTTGGAAAGCTAGAAATTGATTGGTCAGGATACCATATCTCGCAATCGGGTATCTCGCCACTCGAAAGCAAAACAGCTGCAATATTATCACTCCCCGCCCCAAAAACTCGGCTCTTTTTTGGGGTCAGTTCATTACTTTGGTAAATTCATTCCTAATCTCGCTCAAATAAGCCATCCTCTCCGTCCCTTATTGAAAAAGTCGTCAAAATTTCTCTGGAAAGCGGAACACGAGAACTGTTTCAATGAAATAAAAAATCGCATAGCGAACGCAACCGCAAATAGTCACTATAACTCGCAACTCGAAACACGCGTGAAATGCGATGCGTCACGTTCTGGTCTCGGAGCAGCTCTTGAACAATTGACAGTTGCTGGGTGGAAACCAATCGCATTTACGTCTAGATTCCTAAATTCTTGCGAAGAATGCTACAGCGTTAATGAACTTGAACTCCTAGGTGTAGTTTGATCAATTGAATATTTTAAAAATTATTTGTAGGGAAAAAATTTTACAGTAATTACGGATCATCGTGCCCTGCTATCTATCATGAAAGAAAATAGATCGAATAAATCTTACAACAGTAGATTAACCCGCTGGATCGATCGTTTGCTCCCATTTCAATTCAATATTGAACATCTCCCTGGGGCGAAAATGGGCCTAGTTGACTATATTTCTAGACACCCGTCTCAAAAAAGCTACAAAAAATCTCGACATATGATGAGGAATTCATAGTGGCAAAATTAAAATTAATCTCTACATCCATTAATTCATTGGAATTAAATCAAACAAAACCTGCAACTCATTTGCACCAATTATTAATACAACTCAAACCCGCATTGCAAATCACACCTAAAATTGAGGCACATAATCCCGCATTGCAAATCACACCTAAAATTGAGGCACATTATCCCGCATTACAAATCACACTTAAAATAGAAGCCAACAATAAGGCAGTAAACTTAATTAGCACACCCGCAACACGAGTATACAAACATGTTTACTACAATTTCCCCGCTCCGCGAAAGCTTGCCTCAAATACCAATTGTAATTTAAACAATTCAAATTATGTAGCCCCGCGCGGCAAAGTCCGTTTGGCACTTCTCTCGCTCAGCAAAATACCAGTAAGAGTAAAGAGTTATTCCAAATTCGGAATGAATTAGCTCTCGCGCAGCGCGAACCTCAAATTATTCAATCTAAAATCCCGCCAATTAGGAGACATTCCTCAAATATCATTAAAAGTCATTACTCAAAAATAAAATCGGTGCTTTTTGCCTCTAGTCATTCTACAATTCAGTCGCGTATTTTCAAGCCCAAAAATCCAATTTCATCTAAATTGTCATCAGAAATCAATTATATAAACACAATCAGTAACACAATGCCCTCTAAGAAACGTATCACTCGCGTTCGTTTTAATGATACATCTCGCACTGCAAATCAACAGTCATCCAGTGAAAACACAACAGGCTCCGCAAGTCAGCGACTTTATTCACCGAGCACTTCTCGCGCCGCAAATCAACGCAATGAATCCTCAAACGACACCCGCGCAGCTAGTTCCCCACCAACAACTCCAACCTCTCCGTCTCACTCGTCAGTCAAACGCAAGTACCCCTCTCACGCCCAGCCCACATGTGCCAACAATTGACTATATCGTATCGAAAATTTTCAATAAGTCATTGATTGCATCACTGACTAGCAAGGACGCAGTAATGAAAGAGGTCCGGGATTGTATTTTAACTAACAATGAAAGTAGACTCAAAGCCCTCAATCCCTACATACATTCTTATTGAAGGGACCTCCGTGTACGTTCCGGGTGTGTATGCATTGATGAAAAGATCGCCAAACCAAACGTCTTGCGAGAGGCAATGACAGATGACATCCATTCCAGCCACCCGGGCACATGGGGTATGATATGTATGGCCACGCATTGCTGGTGGCCATATATGCATCGCGAACTGATAGTTAAGGCTACTGAGTGCAAGCCCTGCACGGTGATTGGTAAGAACCTTAAATGTGTTTTTCCTGCTAAAGAATTTAATCCTCACACAACGTGTGTTGAACCAAATCAAGAAATTCAGATTGATTTTGGCGGCCCAATTTTTGACGAAAAGGGGAATGAAGTTTACTTCTTAGCAGCAATTGACCATTTTTCCAAATATCCCACTGCATGTATTTATGACAAAGCTAATGGACCAAATGTTATAAAATTTTTGTACATTTACATTGAAAATCACGGGACTCCACGGTCTATCCGTTTAGATCAAGCAAAGTGTTTCGTTGGCAATCAAGTAAAGACCTTTTGTAATAGAAATAATAGACATAATTGAAACTCCAGTGAACGATCATCGTGCTATTGGTTTGGTAGAAAGACTTATTCAAGTAATTAAGAATAGACTCGCATGTATTAAAGAAGAAAAATCGTCTACTAACGCGTTTCATGTAAAGCATGCATTAATGATAATAATACATCAATTGCGAATATGTAAACAAAGAACAACAAAGATCTCGCCCTTCGAAGCACATTTTGGAAGAAAACTTAATACCCCGCTGAGCGTGATATCGACAAAACCTCACATATGAAAATATTGTAAACTATTATTTAGATGAAGAAACAGTGATGCCGGAAGAAATCTTACCAGACAAGGGGGTGAACGGCTACCGCAGTGACATTGAAGTTAAAGTTGGCATGTCATGAGCAACACGCGAGGCGAAAAACAGAGAAAGGGCCAGCACAGACGGCGAATCACGTTTTCTGAAAACAAAAGCATTTCGCCCCATTTCTTTGAAAGAAAGAGCAGTAGAACTTAACCTAGCCCGAAAAATCCATGGGAAGGAACGATCAAAGAAGAACTTGGAGGGACTATATGAAATCGTCGCGCCCATCTTGAAGGTTAGCCCGACGACTTCAACAATCAAGGAACCCGGGAAACCCATAGTAACGGTACGCAATAGTTATATTGCGAAGTTTAGCACACAACTGGAGCGTCAAACCCCATTGAAAGCGTACGCGGACCTCCGGGGACCAAGATCGAGTGAGAAGTCTGTAGAAGAACTGATACAAAGTCACGTGAAGGAGTATACACGAAAACAAAAAGGGGATAAACACCGAAAACGTGACCCGGGCAGCGGAGTATCCTCATCCAAATCAAATATTTCAAGTGCTATGCGAGGGCGAATCCCCAAAATCCCTAACTCCCTCGCCATCCGAAATCCACAACCAGATGCCGATTGGTGATAACACAACAGATAACTCAATTATCGGCGACGAGTTCAAACTGCTCCCAAAGCAGATTTGTGATATGTTGTGCAAACATTAGAACAGGATATTGAATCAGGGCATATTTCAAATCTGCCTAATATTTTGGGAATTCGATTACCTTGCAGTCAACCTTAAAATTGATTTCTTGTCCTTTTCACATTGGTTTGTATATTCAAATTCTGAAAAAATGAACTCTTTAAAAATATATCCGACAGATTGCCAGATAATAGCCGCCAACTAGACTGCTGTGACCTGTTTTAAATGCTAAAGCAAGTTAAAAAAGCAAATTTTCAAAAAGAAGAATTTGAGACTAATTTTTTGTTCTTAATGTGAAAAAAGATTTGAAAAGTTTTTTTAAGTCCCATCAATTGATTGAGGCCTGCTACGCAATATGGTTTTGTGTTAGTTACACTCTATTGATCTTCAATCCCAGGTGTAGGTTTAAAATGAATATGAGTTCGAGCATATAGGAGTCATTTTTTTAATTGAAGTACGTCATGTATGATCAGAAGTTTATCTTGCCGTTATTCTAAAAAGTAAAAAAAAAACATATTGAGAAATGACGTCAGCCGTACAAATTTATCTGCAAAGTGATTAAAAAATCCCTGAAAAATCAAAAGTCAAACGGTCATAGGAAGCAGTGACGGAAACGACTCATTGAAAAACAAACTAAGATGAGAGCAATAATTGCCTCGTTATCACTACCCAGATATAAAAAATTGACCTCAGACACCATTTTTTTGATATTTTCATCAACTTTTTTCAGTTAAACACTGTCAGTTAACTCCTGAATAATCTAAATTTCTAGAAATTCGTTACTAAAACAGAGCAGTACTAAAAATACGCACAACCTTATTTGTTTATTAAGCGTCTGTTGTTAAGATTCAAGGTTTCAAAAACAAAAAGGTAACTAGATTCTTCTGCTGAAACAGAAAATAAACAGTCTAAAGTGGGATGAATTGCCGCGACAGACGGTTACAATTTTACAATGGGTGTATCTTAGAAATGATTAAAGTTAAAAGAACTTCGCCCGCGCAGGGGTTCGAACCCCCGTAAGCCGGTTGGCAGTCTGACATCTTAACCTCTTAACCAAAGCTAAAATTGCTTTTATTTCGCTCACAATCGCTTTCATGAATGAACTTTATTTTTGAAGGAGACCAAATTGTATAACTCAGTAAGAAGAGCTAATGTGAGAGGTCACTCAGAAAATCGGAGAATTTTCTAGAACCAAAAAGCGAAAACGGTCCAGCGAAAATTTTGCATTGAAAACAAACCGTTGTTCACATTAATTCCTTCAAATTTCATTCGGGAGCATTTATACAAATAAATCACGCACATTTTTACTTACATTTCACCAATTTCTACGTCAAAAAATGTCAAATCTTTACGGGCAAAAAACAAAAAAAGCAAAGTATGTAAGCAGATTGTAGCTAACAAAAAAAATCAAACAAAAGAGCAAAAAATAAGCTACCAGACCCAAAAACATTACTGCAACGCATTGGATTGACTAATAAGTCCTATTTTGACCCAGTTCAATTTTCTAAAAAACAGTTTGACAGAAAACTCAAACCGGAGTTTAAAGAAGTAAAGCAAAAACTTTTCGAAACTTAGTTTGTGAAGAATTACAGCAAACAGCAAAAAAAACGTTCTGTAGCAGAGTTTTGTGAAAAAGTACTGCATAAGTCAATTTGAAGAAAAATAGAGAACGTTCCTTTTTTATTTCTTCAGAAGCCTGTCCCATTCTAATTGAACGTTTTTTTTTGCAAATAGGACCGACCGACCAGAACTTCAAAATTCCATTAAAGCTTTTGCAAATCTCACTCAGTGTTCTTTTTATCGGCAAATTGAAAATATCTCGTTAAATGAAGGAACACACTCGATATTTTAGGTTATTTGCAAATTTCAAGATACAAATTGAAAACAAAGATTGGTTTCAATTTCTTTTGAAAATGGAGCTGGCGCTAGTGTGATGGCGTGCTTGTGCATCAAATTTGCACGCGATTAAGGTTAAATGGGCATTTTTTGGAAATTCTATTTTATAATACAGAAATTTGGAGTAACGATGACGTTAATAGAAAGCTATTTAAAAACAATGCAACCCGTCTAATTAGCAGTAAACAGCGAAAATTTCAATGACGCGCCTGTAAATAACGTGGTAACTATGCTCTTTGACATATTGAAAGCTAATTAGGTATAAAAAAAAACTTTTTCGTACTATAGTGCAACTAATGTATTAAATTACAGCCAGACTTTCTGTTTAAACAGTTTTCAAACTTAGAGATTTTTCATCGGTTTTTGACTAAACAAATTGTCTATCTCCCAATTGCCCTGAAAATTTTCAAACACAGATCCCTGTCTCATGTCACGAAGAAAATGTTTCAAATCTAATAGCAGTTAAAAAATAGCTCATGACTCGCCATTTATTTCATTGTCATAAAAGCCATCCTGCTAATGATAATATGTTTTCTGCTTGTCATTCAAGAATGAATGCATCCGATTGCGAATATGTATGCTAACTTACATTAATATCCGGCTTTTGAAGCACTGCCTTGCTTATTTAAAGAATATTAATAAAACGCGCGATACTCCCGCTAGGGCTATTATCTAAATGTATTTGCAATTAAGGTGAACTTTCTTGTGAAATCGTTTTCTTCGATTAAACCTATTCCAGCTTCATCTCCCTGCTTATCTTTATATAAATCATTACCTCACGAAACTCATTTTGCATAACACAACATCAGATCAATAGCGTACATCTTGAAAATTTTGGATGAAACTTGTTTTTGATTAACTCAGTGGAAGTTCTCAAGTTTTCATCTCTCGCCTTCGCGTTGGAATATATTATTATATTACCTTAGCATGCCCTTTGCTTATTTGGGATGCAAGTTTTTGAAATTCCACCGCTGACTGCAGATATTTTGCAGGAGTATCAAAATCTTATGAAATAAAACTGAGCTGATAACACAAGGTTCTGATTTTCTAATTTTGATTTTTTTCACAATTCAGTCAACGATGAAAATTTTATCTCACGCAATATTGGTTTCATAAAAACCAAGCTCTTGGTTAACAATTTTACGTTAATGAAAGAACTCGCTCTAATTACAGCTAAATTATTCATAAATTGAGATTCGAAATTATCTCAATCTTTTTGTGAGGTTAAGAAACCAAGATAGGACCAACAGTAGTTCTCCACAACTGCTTTGAAAATCCAACTTCTACAATCATACATTTTTTTAGGAATTTTAACTCATTTCCTTCGAGCCAGTGGATTGAGAATAAATTCAAATATTTGCGACTGAACTTAATTTTGCATTCAGGTGCCCTCAATTAATTTCAAGGAAGATTTTGGGGTTCTTTATTAGCTCAACAACATTGCAAATTTTCCACCCGAAAAGTATTAACTTCTCCATATTATTTGCAATTTTATGCTGTAGAGCCTCATTTTCTCTCATCATACTTTTGGGGAAAATTGGGACAAATCAACCGTTGAATTAATCAATTAAAGGTTATCAATTAATTCATCTTGCTGACAAGTTTGTTGATGAAGATCTCGCGATTACCGAAATCTCCGCCCTCAACAAAGTGGTTGCCCTTCTTGACGAAGCCTCCCTTGGGACAGCTGAGCTTAAATGGCCAGAGGAAACTAGTGACTGCTTTGAAGTTCTTCCCAACTGTGTACACCTCATGCACCAAGTCCTCCATACAGATGATGTTCCGCTTCCCAAGGGCACTTTCAATCATTTCGTTAGAGACCAGCGCCTTCCTCTGGTTGTAGATCTTGGCGTATCCTCGCTTGTAGATGAGCTCTCTCACCGTCTTCAGAGTCGGGTAGCCCCATGCGATATAAGGCTCCACCAATCTGAGCATGTTGAGCGATGCCTTGTTGAGTTTAACGAAGACTCCATTGTTGATCTGTCGCAGCCTCAACAGCTGCAGGATCTTCCTTGTCTTTGGGTGGACACCATTGATACCTCTGATTCGGATGACGAAGGCCAATTTGGCCTCTGGAGGGACGTAGAACTTGCTATTGGCTCTTGCCTCTCTCGCCAGTCGGAATTTGTCAATGTACTGCTTCTTGTACTCTGCAGCATACTTCTCCGCACGCTTAAAATAAGCAGTCTTTCTAGCCTCCAAAGCCTGCTTCCTCTTTTCCTGCGTTTCCTTCACAAGTTTTAATTTCTTCTCAGTTAATCGTCGCTTCTTCAACAGGTATTCAGGTACTCGCGGAAGAGGGGGCAGATTCTTCACCATTTTGACAGATATTAAGGAGCAGGATCACAACAAGTGCTCTGAAAAACAACATCAAATAACAACCTTAAAACAAGTCAAATCAAGCTATCTGCATTTAACTGCTATTTAATGCAAATAGAGATTTTAAAAATGTAACATTAGAAAACTGCTGTGGATAATTTCCATAAAAAGAGAACTCGCTTCCTCATTCTTTTTCGATTGTCAAAAAGATGTAGTGATTGTTCAGGGCCATGAACAAGACGGCTCATGAGAGCCTGTGCTTAGCACAGAATCTTCCAACATACCTCTCCAGATTGTCAAAAAAGTTTTATTCGTTTCATCGAATTATCCTAAAACAACTAAGGCAGTCAAAATCGAAACTGTCTCCAGCAAATATTGGAGTTTAACCTATATAAGTAAACATAACCGACTAACGTCGGGTGAATTGCACTCAAACGCCCCGCAAGCGGTTGACTTCGGCAGTAGCTAGCTGGGGCTTGAGGTGGGGGGGGGGTAAAGGAGGGTGGACGGGGGAGCATTGGGGGTCAAACTTTTAACATTAAGAACAGCCCTGCATACCATGAAACTGTCTCATCAGAACAGTTTCAGTGAATCGCATACTTAGAGACCAGTAGGGTGCAAGGCTCCAAGAGAGCTGCTCACCCACTTAATACCCTCCAGGCTTTACCTATTCATCCCGTATATAAGGACAAAAATTTAAAGGGTCGGACAAAAAACCGGTCAAACAAAAATTGCATAAAAATACCACGCTACTAATACAATTGCTTCAAACTTAGGTGAGAGTAATTAAACATTCTACAAGCTGATAACCAGATAACACCCTCAGATGCTCAAAAAAACTCGAATTTCAATTTACAAAACTTGTCGACAAAATATCTTTGAAGAAAATTGCAAATTTAAGGCAAAAAAAATTAATTAAAGAAATTTATATAGACTTGAGGCGTACCTCGGTAGGGTCAGAAATTTTGTAGGGTTAGAAAAAACGTTGATTTCCAATCTTTTAGACTTTGTACAGCTATAATTCTTTTCTAAGAAAGGAAGGGAAGCTGCCAAAACCGATTGGGCACACCTCTCGATTCTGAAAGATTTGTTAGTCTAAAGAAGCATTTCTTTCATTTTGAGCCAGTTTTAATTTTTGAAATGCGATAAAGTGCGCAAGTCTTTGACAAGCTTCTCAAAACGAAGCCTCATTTGGTATCTTCAATTTGTGAGATTCCAAATACAGATCAGTTGTTTTTTTTTTACAAAAAAAGGTTTGTTTTCCAAGTGAATTATCTGCATCCCTGTGTAAATGCCTGATAAGCACGTTAGCTTATAAAACACGTAAGTCAGCTGTTTAAAACAATATTTCACGACTTCATGACACAAATTCAAGATATCGTAAATGTAGATTTCAATTCAATGAAGAATTTATTTTTGATATCCAGATGTTAGCTTCAACAAAAAAAAAGATACTGATCATAACATCAAATCATATAAGCCTTATCGAAAATTATATTGTAATTTTGTTTAATCCAAGATTGAGATGAATTATATGTAGGGATATGAATGAGAGCAGCAAAGCGGAACGAAGAAAACTTGTAGATGTCTTTCAAATAATTCGGTAATTGTTTACTTTCTCATTGTTTTTCTGAACTGGATTCCTGGTTCTTTTTGTTTCCGACTTTATTTGCATTCAAAACTTTATACCTTTTGCCCACAAAAGATGTGAGGAAAAGTTGAGGCATTCTTTAAATTATAAAATCTAGATTTCCAAAATGTGATGAGCAAATTAACTTTCTGATTTTTTATGAAAATACTTATGCACTTAATTTCTGTCCTTATTCGTGGTCTATAACCATCTAGCTGAAATTTCTCACATCATAAAAAAAAGTTTATTTCTTCGATATAGAGAAATTAACATAGCCGGCAGATTGCCGGAATAGCTGCGAAAGAATAGACCTGCGTGCCATATAATAGAGATAGAAATAGATAAAGATCTAAATTGAAAAAAAAATTGACGCCGCTCAAAAAACTATGTAAAAAACATTCAGCGATAAATTAATAAAGCTTGTTAAAATTCATTCCGCAGAAGCCTCTTATTAGGGACCTTTACTGCACAAATGAGTTCCTTTGACCTTAAACAAATTCAATTTAAACATAAGTTTTAAAGTGCAAAAGTCATTTTATTGAGTGAGGTAAGTCACGTATGATCAAAATGAGCAAATAACCTAAAAACTTTTGCTAAAGCGAGTGAGAAATGACGTCACGCGCACAAATCGTGTTTCGGTTCTTCAAAAAACTCGCACATGTTCTTCGCTGCTGAAGCCTTGAGCCTGCTGCCTTTTTTGATATCGTTTGTATGCATGCTGTTTACTAGATCGTGATTTTAGGCCGAGTTGCTTTGGATTTTGTCCATGAAAAATGAATATTTCGAATGGCAACAGCGTGACAAACAGTAAAAGAATAAAGCAGCTTAACCTTCTTTTCTGTGTAAGCGGATAGAATTAGAATGAAATCTCGTTTGAAACTTCAAGATTTCACGAATTTGTTCACAATTTAGCGCAAAGCAAATGTTTTGAGCGAAAGCAACGCTTAAAAAGCACAAATTGTGCTGTACGTAGCTTTTTGGTACCATAGTGTACTTTATATGAGAATCTACGCGCGAAAAGACAGGGAACCAAGCATTAATTGCGGATTGAAAGGTAAGAAGACATGTTATGGAAGCAAGAGTCAAAAACAAAAATGAAAGGCAAATTGTATAATGTACAGATAAGACAAACACAAACACCTAGTGTCTCACTAATTGATCTCAAACAGCAACTAAATTTTTCAATTTACCAAAAGCTAGATATTCATAGATGAAAAACAAACGGAGGCTTAAATATTGAAAGATTACAGCACCAAGCTTTTTTTGTAAATTAGCCGATTAAAATACAAAACTGCATTAGACGCACTTTAGATACACATTATTCGCAATAAACTTTTTCAAATATATTAGTTATTGAGTTGTTCTGAATTTCTCTCAGGTTTCAACGGATAGTGCAGAATAAGCCTGAGAACAATAAAAACTTAACTATAACTCTAGCACTGCACCAAAAGCTATCCCAACCCCGATTAATAAGATGACAGCAAAGCACAGAATAATGGCCATACCAACAGACAAAGTTGTTCTTTGAGGCAGCGTGATGCAATTGACTTGTTTGTCTATTGATATACTGAGTAATACTGCATCAAAATCTGAAAACAATCTCGATTGCATGATCTCCCTTCCTCGCTTTGAAGAGCTCCCATTTGATGTGTAGTCTGCAAACGATACAGGTGCAAAAGCCAGTCCAGTGACAAATGAAGAGTGAGCCAGCTCTACTCTTTTCACACATTTCAAAGAAAAGGATATGTACAATGATATATGCCCTTCTAGAGTACCCAGACCAAGAAAGTTCCCATCAAAGCTCGACACTAGACATGAGGGCGTGTCTTTACTTGCAATCACAGCTTTCCTCTCTGGCAACAGACGCGAATCCCATTTAACTAGAAACATATGGGCTGCTTTCTTGTTTCGATTCTTCATAACTTTAGGAATATGGACAGAATAGAGTTTGAGCTTGGATCTGTCGTGGTTCACAGGTGCGTAACAACACGCTCTGCATCTGTAGCTCTTAAGCTGCTCCTCGTCTGAGCTCCAAAAGAGTTCATTGTCAAGTTCTCCCTTCTCCAGATTCACTTCACACATACTACCGTCTCTGCCACACGTTACTGCCTGAAACATCAGTCGGAATTAGGCTATTCCTACATTCCTTTGCAGCATTCAACTTTTTAAAGACTTGTCGAGATGTTTCTCATAACGAAACCCGAACCAAAGAACAAGACAAAAACGCATGTTTGAGAAAGGACAGTAGAGCATCCAAAAGCGATCTTAACAAGAAATAATAATTATGGATCAATGGGAGAGGAATCCACATAAGTGACCTGATTATGCATGGAATAAATAAGGAAGAGAATTCACAGAATTTTGAAATACTTTCAGTAATGGCCAGAAATATTCAACTACTTTCAAAATAGTAGCTAAATAGTTTATTCCAAAATATTCCGCATAATTAACTTTTAATTAATAGATATCAAAGCCAGTAATGATTTAAAAAAACCATTGCGTGAAGTAAACATCATCTTAGTTTTGCCCACTCTCCACTTGCACGATGAAAAATAATAAAACGGTACAAAAAGCAGAAAACCAAAAACAATGAGCCAAAACAAACTGGTAATAGAAAGACTTAATCCACTGACTCAGAATATCTAGCACGTCCTTTCAAAGGCAATTAACTCATATTGGAAAAATTGGCAAAATCGAATTGATACAAAGTCACTCATTAACACCATTATGTTACCAAAAAGCTGAAAACGGAAAACCATTTATCTACCCCATTATTCTACAGTAAGATAAACGTATGAAAACAGGAGAGTATTACAAACTAGCGTCATATGAATCGTTCACAAACAACGAGCGCGCCGTTAGCTTTGGCTGTAGCCAGTCTTAGTTAAGGAGGCTAGCCTACGTCGTTAAGAGTGCTGAAATTTGGCGCGGGCAGAAAAGTGGAGAAAAAGTGTTTCTCAACCTACCAAATTTGCCGTCTAGAGTTGGCTGCTTTTGCATGTGTGTATGGCTGCTTAACTTTATTCCTTTGCTCATTCCTTGATATCCTATTTTTATTTTAAACTTTCCTTACCAGTTCCTTTTGTGTGCTATTTATATATACTAGCAGGCCCGCAAAAAGTATAACAAGATCATTTGAAAAATAGAAATTTTAAAATTCATTTTTTTTCTACCACCTCGGGCTGGAACACATGCCCCTTGTTCAACAGCCATAGGTATTACGTTATGTTACCGATGTGTTTGGTTTAGTATAATACCTCCAAGTCACAGCAATTTTGTGTTCAACTTTTTTTGGCTTTGCTGACCCTTATAATTAGGGAGCGCTGAGACTTGTACAGATAACGAAATTCTACATAGTGTCGTAGCGTAACGCATGTAATACGTTAGGCTGCATTTTTAAGGAGCGTAAAAAAGAGAAGAAACAAGATATGGAGGGAGAGAAAACAGAAAAAAGAAAAGAAAGACAGAAAGGAATGAGAAAAGAAAGAAACGAAAGGGCAAAACGAGACAGAAGACAAAGGAAAGACAGAAAAAAGAAAAAGGGCAGCAAAACAGAACAGAAAAAAAAGAGAAAAGAAAGACAGAAAAGACAAAAGAAAGAGAAAAAAGACAAAAGAAAGGAAGAGAAAGAGAGAAAAGCAAGATAAAACGAGAGAAAAAATGACCGAAAAAAAATACAAAATAGAGAGAAAAAATGGGTGGACGAAAGAGAAAAAAGTCAAAAAAGACAAAGGAAACAGAGAAAGAAAAACAAACGAAAAAAAGAGCAAGAGAGAAAGGAGGGAAAAGAAAAAAAGGACAGAAAAGAAAGAGAAAAGAAAGACAAACAAAAGAGAGAAAATAAATCGAGAAACGAAAGACAGAAAAGAAAGAGACAAAAGACAGAAAAGCAAGAAAAGAGAAAAGCAAGAGAGAAGTAAGAGAGAAAAACAGGAGAGGGAGAGAAAAGGCGAAAGGAGAGAAAGAAGAGAAAGAGGGAGCAGAAAGAAACAAATGAGAAAAGAAAGGAAAAAAGAACAAAGGAAAGAGTTAAACTTTATTCCTTTGCTCATTCCTTGATATCCTATTTTTATTTTAAACTTTCCTTACCAGTTCCTTTTGTGTGCTATTTATATATACTAGCAGGCCCGCAAAAAGTATAACAAGATCATTTGAAAAATAGAAATTTTAAAATTCATTTTTTTTCTACCACCTCGGGCTGGAACACATGCCCCTTGTTCAACAGCCATAGGTATTACGTTATGTTACCGATGTGTTTGGTTTAGTATAATACCTCCAAGTCACAGCAATTTTGTGTTCAACTTTTTTTGGCTTTGCTGACCCTTATAATTAGGGAGCTCTGAGACTTGTACAGATAACGAAATTCTACATAGTGTCGTAGCGTAACGCATGTAATACGTTAGGCTGCATTTTTAAGGAGCGTAAAAAAGATAAGAAACAAGATATGGAGGGAGAGAAAACAGAAAAAAGAAAAGAAAGACAGAAAGGAATGAGAAAAGAAAGAAACGAAAAGGCAAAACGAGACAGAAGACAAAGGAAAGACAGAAAAAAGAAAAAGGGCAGCAAAACAGAACAGAAAAAAAAGAGAAAAGAAAGACAGAAAAGACAAAAGAAAGAGAAAAAAGACAACAGAAAGGAAGAGAAAGAGAGAAAAGCAAGATAAAACGAGAGAAAAAATGACCGAAAAAAAATACAAAATAGAGAGAAAAAATGGGTGGACGAAAGAGAAAAGTCAAAAAAGACAAAGGAAACAGAGAAAGAAAAACAAACGAAAAAAAGAGCAAGAGCGAAAGGAGGGAAAAGAAAAAAAGGACAGAAAAGAAAGAGAAAAGAAAGACAAACAAAAGAGAGAAAATAAATCGAGAAACGAAAGACAGAAAAGAAAGAGACAAAAGACAGAAAAGCAAGAAAAGAGAAAAGCAAGAGAGAAGTAAGAGAGAAAAACAGGAGAGAGGGAGAGAAAAGGCGAAAGGAGAGAAAGAAGAGAAAGCAGAAAGAAACAAATGAGAAAAGAAAGGAAAAAAGAACGAAGGAAAGAGTTAAAAGAAAGAGAGAAAAGAGACAGAATTGAAAGACAGGAAAGAGAAACGCAAGATAAAAGAAAAAGAAATCAAGAGAGAAAAGAAAGACAGAAAAAACACAAAAGAGCGGTAGAAAAAAGAAAAACAGAAAGGAAAGAGAAAAGAACGAGAAAATAAAGAGAAACGAAAGAGGAAAGAAAGAGAAAAGGAATGAAAACAAATAAAGGCAGGAAAAAACAGAAAAAAAACAGACAAAAGCAATAGAGAAAAGAAAGAAATGAAATACAGAAAAGAAAACGACAGAAAGCAAAAAAGAGAAAAAAGCAGAAAGAACAGAGAAAAAAAGAGAACGAGAGAGACAGAAAAGAAAAACAAAAAACGAAAAGAGGCAGAAAATACTATTAGAAAGAAATGAGAGAAAAAAAACCAAAGACAGAAAAGACAGAGAAAAGCGAGAGAAAAGAAAGACAGAAAAGTGAGCGAGCCAATAAAGAGAGAAGCTAAACAGGAACAAAAGAGAGAAAGGATGAGAAAGGATCAGAAAACATCAGAAAAGAGAAAACAAAGAGAAAAGAAAAGCAGAGAAGAAAGAGTACAGTAAGACAGAAGAGAAATAGAAAGGAAAGAGGAAAGAACGACAAGCTAAAAAGAGGAACGAAAAAGAGAAAAACCATTAATAAACTAAAAGGAGAAAAGAAAGAATAAAAAAGAGAAAAACGCAGACAAGTACAGAAAAAGACAGAAAAAAAAGCAGAACGACAGAAAAGAGAGAGAGAAAAGCAAAAGAAAAGGAGATATAAAGAAAGGAAAAAAGAAAGAGAAAAGAAAGTGAAAGATAAAAAGCAGAAGAGACAGAGAAAAAGAAATATAACCAAAAACAAAACTAATGAAGGAGAAAATAAAAAGAAAAAAAAAGAGCAAAGGAAGAAAGAAACGGCAGAGAAAAGATATTCCTTCAAAAGTAAAAAGGAAAAATAGACCAAATTCTTCACATCCTCCTAACTTTTGAAAAAAAAACTGGCAACAAAAGATTCAGTTAATTAAACTTCAGTTGTTCAAAACTTTTATGAGAATGAGATCAAGCAAAACTGAAAACAAAAGAAGCAAAAGATTGTTTAAAAACTGGTCACGCAAACATTCAGCGTAAAAAGTTCCGATTAAAAACATCCGCGGTTATCCAGTCATTGACCTTTATTGCATAAATTACTTTTCGGTCTTCTGACTTTTTGACAATGACAGGTTTTCGTTCCTGGGCAGCTTTTCCAAAAATCAACCATTTTTACATTCAGTATTCAGTCACTGACCTTTACGGCATAGATAACTTTTCGGTCATTTGCTTTTTGGCAAGGTCAAGTTTTCAGTCATTGACCTTTTTCAAAATACATGCGAATCAAAACGCTTTGATGTATAGTTAAGAGGCCTTAAAACATGTGAAGATTAGGAGCTTAAACATGGTGGTATAGGTATTCGAATTACTTTTAATATGTAGATTGATAGAAGATAGATAGTGACAGTAGAAAGGCATGGAGCACAAAAAACTGTGAAAAAAAGAGGGAATTGGAGAAAGTGGAAACGGATGCGACGTTAATGGACAAAAATCCCTATAAATACGCGGCTCATCTGTTTCTTAGCTCAACTCATTGCACTTTTGCCTCTTAACTCACAGACCGCGGTTCGAACCCGACTGTTGCTTGTCGCTTTTTGCCGAAAAGCATGTTTAGGGGCTGTTAAAACATGTAAAGATTAGGAGCTTAAACATGGTGCCTTTTATGTCGACACTGAATTAATATATAGATATAGATGACAGCTTTTCGGTCATAGGCAGCTTTTCGAACAATGAACCATTTTTCCATTCAGTATTCAGTCATTGACCTTTACGGCATAGGTAACTCTTCGGTCATTTACTTTTTGGCAAGGTCAAGTTTTCGGTCATTGACCTTTTTCAAAATACATGCGAATCAAAACGCTTTGATGTATATTTAAGAGGCCTTGAAACATGTGAAGATTAGGAGCTTAAATATGGTGGTATAGGTATTCGAATTATTTTTAATATGTAGATTGATACAAGATAGATAGTGACAAAAAGGCATGGAGCACAAAAAATTGTGAAAAAAGGAGGGAATTGGAGAAAGTGGAAACAGATGCGACGTTAATGGACAAAAATCCCGATAAATACGCGGCTCATCTGTTTCTTAGCTCAAGTCATTGCGCTTTTGCCTCTTAACTCACAGACCCCGGTTCGAATCCGACTGTTGCCAGTCGTTTTTTGCCGAAAAGCATGTTTAGGGGCTGTTAAAGCATGTAAAGATTAGGAGCTTAAACATTGTGCCTTTTATGTCGACACTGAATTAATATATAGATATTGATGACAGCTTTTCGGTCATAGGCAGCTTTTCGAACAATGAACCATTTTTACATTCAGTATTTAGTCATTGACCTTTACGGCATAGGTAACTTTTCGGTCATTTACTTTTTGGCAAGGTCAAGTTTTCGGTCATTGACCTTTTTCAAAATACATGCGAATCAAAACGCTTTGATGTATATTTAAGAGGCCTTGAAACATGTGAAGATTAGGAGCTTAAATATGGTGGTATAGGTATTCGAAGTATTTTTAATATGTAGATTGATACAAGATAGATAGTGACAGGAGAAAGGCATGGAGCACAAAAAATTGTGCAAATGAAGGGAATTGGAGAAAGTAGAAACGGATGCGACGCTAATGGACAAAAATCCCGATAAATACGCGGCTCATCTGTTTCTTAGCTCAACTCATTGCGCTTTTGTCTCTTAACTTACATACCCCGGTTCGAATCCCACTGTTGCCAGTCGCTTTTTGCCGAAAAGCATGTTTAGGGGCTGTTAAAACATGTAAAGATTAGGAGCTTAAACATGGTGCCTTTTATGTCGACACTGAATTAATATATAGATTGGTGCTTTCCTCTCCACTTGTTAGTTATTTTTGTGACTGGGCCGTCTTTACACTGTCTGGAGGGGAACAGCTTGGAGTGCAGCATCCGGCTAAGTGCTACTCATCATCCCTTATGTTCCGACCTACATCCATCGTTGCCAGATGGTGTACACGGTCCTTTTTATTAGTGATAGAGGGATAAAAAAGAAGATTTATAATGACAAACAAACTGACTAATGCCAGACAACTTACTCTCGAACGACAGGCGGGGCGGTTTATTTCAGAGGGGGTAGTAGCAATTGGGACCCTTATGATTTCCTAGTTTACAATCGAGTTTATTCTTGCGACACAGACTTAATTTCTCAATAAGAGCTATTTAGGTCGAGCAAAAAATCAAGAAGTCAAGCGTGAAAAAGTCACTCTTAACTACAGTACATCAGAACTTAAACGTTCTCCAAATGATAATGACCAGAGTCAAAAATTGTCCTCCGACTAGAAAACAAATGTGCTCCGACTAGAAAACCTCTCTTTTAGTAGCAAAAATAATTGCTAAAAACACCAGACTCCTTAATAGAAAATAAGCGTGGCGAAGAAATAAGCACATCAATTTGAGCATTGATTCCAACAGCGATTTATATTACTTTTTATCGGAGTAATCAATCATAGATCTTACAAAATTTTTTAAATCGTATTAGAAACTAAGAACGATTCTAAGCGGTGTAAATTTGAGCATAAACAATATTTCTAGCAATTTTACGTGAACACTAAACGGCAATTAATACAAAACAAAATTAACCTTAGAGATGTTTTAGCTATAATCGAAAACGACGAAGACAAAAGTGAAGTTTGCAGATAGTCAAAATAGACTTACCGGTCGCATCAGAGGTAACAAAACCAACCATAACCATCTAACGTCGGAAGAATTGCTCTCAAACGACTAGTGAGGCTGCTAATCTATTGCAGCCTGCGTCAGTCGAAATGGCACTTCAAAAAATGACACTAATTTCGTCGCACTTTTCATTTCACTTTTAGTGGTGAACTAGCGCCAGAGTTCAGCTGCTGACACTTGTGAACGAGAGAAAAATTTAGATCACGCAATGGAAAAAGTCAAGGGCGCAAAAGTTACTCGAAAAGTCAGATCAGTCCAGCAAAAATTTCGCATTAGAAAGACCAACACGTTAACAATAACTGCTTCAAACTTCGTTCAAGAGCACTTAAAACTCATTTTATTATCTAAATTTTTAAGCAACAAGAAAAATGTCAAACTGCATTTTTAGTGTGATTAAATGACACCAAAAATAATACGTAGCAGCCATTGTTTCATTATTGATCTTTTTCTACCTTGAAAAAGCGTATGGCATCATCGATCGACTTAAATTTGAGTGGTGACAGCCATCGGGAAATTATGATAAAAACAGTCACTCGATCAAAAACTCAAAGCTATTTGTCATAAGATATACAGTTGCAAATAAAGTTTGTTAGAGAATGACATGAAAATGTTTTAAAACTTCCTTGAGCTGTGCAGCGTTAACACTTTTTGAATAAGTTTGATAGACGAAAAAATAAAAACTAAACAATCGACTAACGTTAGGAGAATTGCTCTCAAACAACCGGCTAGCTTTAGCTTAATTGAAGGGGCGCAACGGTGGGGGGGGGGGGTCTTTGGCTGCACAGGTCCACGTCCTTGCAGCCTAAACTATAAGCAGGGGTGGGACTGTGGGTTGAAGTGAGAGGGGGCTAATATGGGAGAGGGGTGATGTCGGGAATCAAACTCTCTTCACTCTTCTGAAGAACTGCTAGAATCTAAACACTTAAACTTCTTTCAATTTTCAGTTGAGCATAAACATAGCCGGTAAAAGAAAAAGGATAGAAATTGAAAGAGTTCTTCGACGTGTGAAAAGGTGTTCAATTTGGTGTGCAGTTTCAGTTAGATTCTAACTAAATTTACACTTAATTGAGCTTCAAAAAGATGTATTTTAATCTTAGTACTAATGCAGGTAGCAACTGCCCTAATGAACTCTGATAACCTAATGCCTATGACTTAATGAACGATTTTGCTCTTTTGACACTGACCGGTTTCACAACAATGCACAAATCAAAGACTGAAAGTAATTAAAATCCATTCAGTTGAAATTGTAAGGTAAGTCACGGGTCAAACGTGAAAATCGTGACAAACGAAAAACGTGATCAAAAGGTAAAAAAAACATTTAAAGCAATTTTCATTGACTAAGCAAACTAGACCGATAATTGACTACAATTTCATTGGGCAAATCATTTAGAAAAAAAACGATCACAAAAACCGAAACGAACAGTAAAATCAAAGAAGAATTGTCGCATGTGAACAAAACAGAACAACAAGCAAGAAAGCGAATTTTTTGTTCAAACACTGTTTTCTCAATCTTATCTGATATTTTCAAACACTGTTTTCTCATCTGATATTTTTCTTTAAAAAAACTGCTTAGTAAACGATACAAACATCTTTAACTGAAAAAAATGGAGTTGCAAAAAATGCCGCACGTGATTTAAAAATCGCTCGCTTTACGAAAATTTGTTAACGCCTACTTTTTTCTCTCAAAAACTGTGAGATGACATGAAAACTACTCTTTTCTGTTTTGCATCAATTTGACCAAACACTTTTTTTACGCATTTCACTTCCTGTTTAATACACTCAAACTAAATTACCGATCGAAGAAAACAACACTCCGCCAATACTCCTCTTCGATTCGTAGAAAGAGAGCGCCCCAATACAATTCAAACTCTTTGAATTTTAAAAAAGCGCCTAAATAACAGCCGATGATAGGCTGACGGCGGCTATTAAAAACAAATAGAGGCCACAACTGTACCGAAAACAGTCCTCAAATGACCAATTTGCTATGTACAACTTCAATTTGAGCGTTTTCTTTTGCCAATGAAAGATCTGAACAAATTTTTCAAACATAATTGATTGATCTTTACACTCGCGTTTCCGGATGTCTGAAATTTCATTTCCACTCGAAGAGAAACCAAAATTAGCATCCATTTTGACGTTGATAACTGTCTAGCAAAAACTAAACTTCTGAAAAGTTAGTAAGACATTATTTTTCCTAACAGTGAAACTGATGGGCGATATGACCATCCACTCTATTTCGGACTTGTGCACGGAGAATCTAAACTTCTTTTCCATCTCTGGAAAGCTCCACAGAGTCACGTGACCACTGCTATCGGCTGCCGCTATCCAACTGTTGTCATGAGCCCATCCAACTGACGTCTGGTAACCTTCGGAAGCCTCGCACACTTTGAGGGATCCCACGTACCTGGCTACTTTATTAGGCTCTTTATACACTTCGAATATTGTACAGTGATTATTCATTCCCGTGGCATAAAAGACGGAACGCGCTTTCAGACCCCAGTTAGAAACAGCTCCATTCATGATTGCCTCGTTAGCATCTTCTACCAGGTCATCCGTCAGCGTTCGGTTCAGACCTTCAATTTCGCATCTGTGAGAGTCAATATGTGTGATTTCAAACGTTTCAATCGCATTCGGAATTCCTGTTTTCGCTGCACCCCCTCCACCCCCAGCTAAGAATTGTTGACCACCAAAACATGCCACTGAATAGAGTGGAAAGTCGGTAGTTAGCAACGCCTTGTGGCCTTGTTTAGACATTGCTTACTCAAGTAGGTTCATTTCTTCTGAAACTACAAATCAATATCATTGCGTAATAAATACACAACCCAAATATTGCTGGCAGATTGCAAGAAACTAGCAGCGGTAATTTCGTAGACCTGCAGTCTCCAAAAATACAATTTAACAAACTGGAAATAGTTTTTTTAACTATTGATGAGATGTCCTATTTTGATTCAGAAGAAATTGTACAATTTTTGCCTTGTTTCTATTAGCTGGCCGCAAAGAACCTTGGAGTGACATATTTAATCAGTTCACCTTACCTCCTTAAATTAAAGAAGGCTAAAGTCCTTTTGACAGTGAGAAAGGTCATTCTTGAGAGTAAGGTAAGTCACGCGTGACCAAAAACTTAATCACGCCAATGAACACAAAAAATCGCCCCACTAAGACTAAAAAATGACAACGCAAACGCGATTCAGTTGAAATTGAATGAAAGGACAAAAAGGAGAATTAAAGTGATTTATATGGTCGTAACAAGAATCTTGACCGCTAAATAGAGAAACATATTTACAAAATAGTAGCAAAGACTTCGTAGATCTGCAGTAGCAAAAAGGTGGCAAAAACAGACCCAAAAAAATTCTTTTCATTAAATGCTAGATTAGTTGTTATATAATGAAAACGAATCAAAAGAACTTGCTGCTTCTATAAGCTGCTCTCAAATAACCTTCAATTAGAGTGTCACAATGTCAATTGACCTAATCTCCTCGAATTAAACTAATGAAAGGTCAATTTGAGAGTGAGGTAAGTCACGAATAAAAAAAATGCTCCATTAAGAGTAAAAAAGACGTCACGTACGCAATTCAGCCAAGATTGCATGAATGAATGCACAAAAAGTAGCTTTGAAGTGTTTAAGTTGTCAAATGATTGTTTCAAAAATCTTGAAGACGAAATAGAAAAACATAGCAGGACAAGTCCTGACGTACAATTCAAAGAATTTTCTTCGACTAAACATCACACTATACCTAAAACGGACTATGAGTGAATTGAAAAAATCATTTCTAAAAAAATATAGATCAAAAATTTAAAAAAAAAACAGAAAATCGAAGTCAAAATGCCGCATCTGAACAAAAAACCAATAGCGAGAAATGGAAATTTGGTTCAAACAAAAAAACTAGCCCTAGAATGAAGTATCAATGGATTTAAAAAACCATTTAGAAAAAAAATCCGATCCAAAAATCGAAAAAACGGTCAAACTCAAAGTGAAATTGCAGCATGTAAAAAAACCACTGTAAACAAGACCACATCTTTAAAAAGGACAGCGCCCCAATACAATTTAAATTCTTTGAATTGTAACAAAGAAGGCCAATGATAGCCCCAGCTGTCGCTTTGCGGCCATTAAACATATCATGACAAATCTTGAATTACAAACCAGGAATTGAATACACATAACCTGAATATCAACCAAAGCAGAGGTACAACCGTTGTGGTGATCAAAGAACATAAGCGAACATACAGGAAAACGTACAAAGGAAATTAGTTCATTCACTCGAAAATTCATTCACTCAAATATTCATTCACTCAAAAACAAATTTAATTCCTCTCCTTTTGGAGAATCAGTAGTCTCAAAGCCATTAAATCCAATAACCAAATCTAGACTAAATCATTCGAAATAGCCGTCTTGCGTCTTCAAAATGCATTCACCAATTTTGAAGAAAACCAATGAAGAGAAAAATATAGGATAAAAAACAAGAATGCGAAAATCAAAATCCAATTATGTCTTTGAAATAGTGGCGTCAGCGTCATTAGAACAGGTACCAATTTTTGAAAATCCTTGAGCACTGCAAAATAACTACAATTAGAAGCATGTATTGCCAACGATAAATCTCATTGAGACTAAGTGAAAACAAATGAACGACAAACAAGGCCAAATATTAAAACTCATTAAACCATTGTAAAAACAAACAATATCAAAATCAACAAAATAAATAATTAAAACTGCAAGCATTAAACACAGTCAATTGCTTAATCGTAAAGCCTCATCAGATGAGAACTGTCATTAACATGCATGAGTGACAAAAACAGAAATTAGGGCGGAACTAAAAAAAACCACTTATATTGTATTAATGCAAAGTGTCAGTGAGGAAAAGCATTAGGAAAATGAACTGGAAATTTCAAACATAAGCCTTTAAATCTCCCCTAAAAGCCGAAGATTGTTATTCGCAACAGGACAAAAACAAAAAAACTCGGTTTAAACTAAAAGAATGACTGATGCTTTTTTAGAACGCCAATAAGATACGTCATTATTGAGCAAATGGAACATGACATCGAAATGTATCACATTTCCGGGAAAACTCAATAATTATTGAAAGAAATAGGATCATTCACAAAATCATTAGCAAAGCCAAAAAGACCCATAATTGTTGAGCCCAAGCAACAAAATATCAAAAATAACTATAATTGCGGGCAAAACTCAGATATTCACTAATACTTTCTGAGAACACCTAATGTGAGAGTCATAAAAACTAATAAATATGAGCAAAACTACTAATAAACTCCAATTATGCAGCACAAGAAAGCCATAAGACCACTAACTATTGAGCCCAAGCAACAATACATCAAAGAGATCAATAAATACGGGCAGAAGTCAAAAATTCGCCAAAATCTTATGAATACATGTCATAAAAACCAATAGCTATGAAATGAAAAACATAACTAGTTTCAATGATTCTTCTTTGTAAAGCCGGTCTTCATTGAAATCAGTGTGAAACAATTTTACGCTTAAACTACTCACTCTTTTGCTCCCTTTAGTACTTTAGCGTGACTAGAATCACTACCCACTAACAAAAAAGGTTTACAAAAGTGTGAACAGGTCATAAAAAAGAGCGTATTTGGATCGTAAGAAAAAATGACCGAGTGCAAACTCTTTCATTTCGTAGTTAGATATACTCCTATTTCTTGATGAGAGAACAGGTGACAACATCAATACCAATAAGCATAACAGATGGTAACTAATACTTGCAAGAACAAAGTGCCAGTAGAGGGCATCTAAACTTGGGCTCTATAGGTTTATCATGTTTATATGTTGGGTTTCGTTTTCGATAATGACTCTGTTGATTTTAGATTGTTTTTCTGAGCAACTTTTGTGAAAGAACTTTGGGCAACTTGAGAGTAAACTAAAATAAGAGAAGTCAAAACTAGCCTAGAGACTTAAAAAACGCAGTAAAAATGGTCCCCTATAGTAGCCGGTTGGGAAGATTGCGGCTATTAAAAAATTAATGGAAAAGCCAACCGATCACATAAACTAACCATTTATCGGCTTCTGCTGAGTAAACCGTCCGCGATCTCTGCACAAAATAATGCGGGTTCAAATTCTTAAGAATCACCCTACACACCATAATTTATGACTCCGAGTTTTGGTGGATCAGATACATTGGCACTAGTACGGCGTAAGGCTCGAAGAAAAGTTCTTAACTTTACCTGTTTATCGCATTTTGAGAACGAAGCCAAATGGTCAGTCGAAAAAATAGCGCAACTGAAAGCTTTGTTAAAGGGCAATTTAAAAAAACCGAAACAAGGACAAGTACAAAAAATTCTGAAAATGTACTCGGTACACTTTATCGTGCCCGAGGATTAAATTCTTAACACTCGAACGCAAACATATCCTGCTAACAAGGGAAATTTTGCTCTCAAATGACATGAAAGGGTTAATCGTTGAATTTTATTCAGACCTATTTAGACAGGGTATTAATTTTAGACAGGGGGTTAATTGCAGCAGGCTTTAGCGGGGCAATAACTTCAAAAAGCACTTCAAAATGATATATAAAGGCTTATTAGACACCAGTACAAAACTTAGAACAAAGAAAGCTGAAACCAGTTTTGTCGATATTTTCATTTGAGTAGTAGTTCAAATTTATTGCCCCTGAAATCACTATAAGTCTTCAAGTGGAGCTATTTGAGCTCAAATTGACAACAAACCCACTTTGGGCGCACTTTTGATGACCTTTAATCGACGCCGCTCAAACAGCAATGTAAAAACATTCCGCGATAAATCAATGAAGATTGCTAAAATTCATTGCGCAGAAGCCTTTTCATTAGGGACGTTTATTACAAATCAGTTCCTTTGATCTTAAACTAATTCAAATTAAACTTAGATTTTAAAGTGCAAAAGACATTTTATTGAGTGAGGTAAGACACTATGAACAAAATCTAATTACTCAAATGATTTAAAAACGTTGTCTAAAGAAAGTGAGAAATGACGTCACGCGCGTGAAAAGCCGCTAGTGAGAGGAAAAAGTAATTCAGAAAAATTGACTTTTTCAGCTTTTATGAACAAATGTGAAACGAAAAACAGCGTCAGACGAAACAAAAAACATAGCAGGACCAGTCCTGACGTACAATTCAAAGAATTTTTATTGTAAAAACAAAAAAATAGAACTCGAACGGACTATGAGTGAATTGCGAAAAACATTTCTAAAAAATAAGATTCAAAAATTTTAAAAAAAAGAAAATCAACGTCAAAAAGCCGCACGTGAACAAAAAACCACTAGTGAGAAAGCGAAATTTTATTCAAACACCGTTTTCTCACTCTGCTTTAAAATTAGAGCAAAAAAATCACGCTGCAAAACTGCTCGCTTTTTCGCTCCACTTCCTATTTCGGCGTGACCAAAATCATAACTCCAAAATGACTAATGGACAGATTTTAAAGAAGACAGCGCCCCAATACAATTCAAATTCTTTGAATTGTAAAAACGAAGAGCACCGCAATATAGCCCTGCTCAGCTTACAGCTTCGCAGCTACAATAAGACTACAATACACAAACATAATCGACTAACGTCAGAAGAATTGCTCTGGAACGGCTGGCGGGAGCTCTAATTGCAGCCTAATAATTCAGTGGAGGGGACTAAGAAATTCACTAGAGGCTTCAAATAAGCTCAATAAAGGTTAATATATACAACTATTAAGATTTGAAGTGAACAAATGGCGCCAAATTCGGCGCACTTAGCAATTGACTTTTGGCACTAAATTGCCGCCAATTGAGCGGCGGGGGGGAGGGGGTTGGTTGATGACGAGGGGGGATGATAGGAGAGCGGCGGGGGGGGGGTTGGTTGATGACGGGGGGACTGATAGGGGTAAAACTTTTAAGATTAAGAACCGCCCTTCATATCATAAAAATGTCTTTTCAAAACAGTTTTGGTGAATCGCATTGTTATAGTATAGTAGAGTAGCGCACTTATCATTTGACTTTTAGTATTAAATTGCCGCCAATTGAGTTCAGCTGCTTGAAATTGTGAATGAGCGAGAACTTTAGATCACGCAAAACGAAAAAGTCAAGGGAGCAAAAGTCACTCGAAAAACAACGAACTGTCAAGCGAAAATTTTACATAAAAACACGTTCACAATAATTGCTTATCTTCGAGAGCAATTAAAAGTCAAATAGGCCAGACAAAAAAATCGGTCAAGCAAAAAATCGCATGAAAAAGACAACAGGATTAATATAATTGCTACAAACTTCCTTTGAGAGCAATTAAAAGTCAAATAGGCCAGACAAAAAAATCGGTCAAGCGAAAAATCGCATGGAAAAGACAACAGGATTAATATAATTGCTACAAACTTCCTTTGAGAGCAATTAAAAGTCAAATAGGCCAGACAAAAAAAATCGGTCAAGCGAAAAATCGCATGGAAAAGACAACAGGATTAATATAATTGCTACAAACTTCCTTTGAGAGCAGTTAATTAAAAAGTTATTTTAGCATGTTGCTAGTTATACCGTCACTCTCAAATTTGTTTACCAAAAAATGTATTTTCAGAACAGAAAATTGCGGCAACAGACTATTTACAAAAAGAGCTGTTATGAATTTGGTAGGCAATTGTGAAAAACTGGAATACCTAAGAAGAGTCAAAACAAGCATTGTTTCCAATCCACATCCCCATAAGTCTACTGCAAAATTGATATCCGCAGCTTTAACAAAGGACTCAATCTATGAAAAAAAATTTACGAGCAAAATTATGTCTTGCCAGTGCTTTTGAAACCTTTATTTGAGCCCTTCGAATACTGCGTTAGAAGAACAATTTACACCATAAACGCATTTCAGAAGCTTATGCTACCATGTAGCATCTCACAGCTTGCTCATTAATCGCTTCTGGGAAAAATAACTGAAAAATTCCTTCTGTGGATTCTAAAAATCATAATTACAGACAAGCTGTAAAGTTGAGCTTCAAATAGTCAAAAAAGGATAGCCATATAAGAACCTGATCTTTAACTTCTGACATCCGGATGAAAATACAAAATTGTTGAATATAGTGTAAATTTCAATAATTATGAATCAGTTTCAGAACACGAACAGTCAATTCAAAATACGGATACTGATACTCGACGTTCACGTATTAATTTCCAGACACTCTTCATTTATCCTAGACTTTATTCATTTTTTGTCAAATAAATGGTTTTATGCTGACTTTATATAACCACAATAAATGAGAAGTGTTTGTTCCGCGCTTTTTTCGAGCAAAGAATAATGAAAAGAAAGACAACTATAGTGAAGTAAAATTTGCACGGATAAGTTTATGATTTGGATCTGGTGGCATTCTGCCAAAAACAAAGTGAAAAACAAGCAATCTCAACGCCAGGCAAGCCACTATACTATTCTTGAGATGTTCAATGAGAACAGAAAGTGGCAATCTCGACACCTGCAGACTATAAATCATCTCAATCACTAAACAAATCTGATAATAGATTTAAACACAATCAGGGCTTAGATCCTGATGAGCTGCCAGATGAGCTTTCGCTGCCACTGGACGATGAACCGCTTGAGGACGTTGTGGGAGATCTGCGACGTCTTCGCTCTCCAGCCGGAGACCGTCTTCTGCGGCTTCCCCCGGCACGCCGCCTTTCGCGCGACGTTCGCCTTCTGCGTCGTCGGGAACTCGATTTGCGTCTTGGAGATGTAGGCCTGTGTCGTCTTCTACTACGACTGCGTTTTCTCTTATGACTAGTGTTGCGCCTACGCTTTCTACCTGACGGTGGTGATCTCCTCGATTTTCTCTCTTTTCTTTCGGGAGATACTTCTTCATTCTCACTGGATGAGGAGCTTGAGGTGCTTGGTGACCGTGACCTGCGTTTTTTAGAAAGATCTGGTTTGACAGAGGCGACGCCAATAGCAGCGGCCTGATTGTTAGTAGTTTCGCTCTTAGCAACCACCACCTTCTGTGATACTGATTCCTGGTGAAGCGCATTTGCATTCGCGTTCCTTTCCAAAGCAGCTGTCGTTTGATTTACAGTCGAGGGATAAAAATCTGAAGTCTCAGGTCTCACTTCTTCAGTTTCCACCGATTTTCGACTGAGAGCCCCAACAACTGGTCGCTCAGTCAGCAAAACACCTGCGGTTGCAGTTTGTAACTCATTTGCAACAGCAAGGGGTGCTGTTTTTGGAAGAGGCGCCAGGACAGGTGGAGTGGGGGCAGATTCAAAGGCGGATGTGATTTTGAAGGTCAAGTTTTCATGGTCAACCGGAAGGAGCGACGGGTTGATTTCCTTGAACATTTTTGTTGATTTGAGAGGTGAATGCGTTGGAACCTGTATATCCGTTTTAGGAGTATTCATGTCTGAGACAGCTATTTTGGGAGGTTCTAAAGGTGCAGGTGTAGCAGCAACAACCGGCGGCTTTGGGACCTCAGCTGTAACCGTGGAGACTATCTTATCCTCTTCAACTTTCTTGCGTTCAACTTTCTCGCTCATTTTAACTGGTGGCAACAAAATGTTTGGTTCTGCTTTTGCTGGGGCATCTTTTGTCAGATGTTTGACCTTCTTCAGCTCAGAACCAAAAGTAGAGTCGTACGAGCTGGTATCCACGGTTTTCTCAGTTTTCCTCAGCTCCTCGCTCTTGCTCTCCTTAGCTACAGCATTTTCGGCTGCTTGATCTTTGCTCTGTTTTACGGACACTGGCTTCTTCCGGTGTTTCTCATCGTCGCTTGAAGATCCACTGGAAGAGCTGCTATCTCGCCTTTTCTCTTTTCTCGCAGTGCTCTGCTCCACTTTCTCAACTGAGTCAGATTTTCGAGATTTGGGCAGCGGCCGGCTCTTGTCGGATGGCCTGGCGCGCTTCACAACCACAGCCTTCTCTTTCGTATCTTTTGATGCAGCTGATCGTCTCTTCTTGTCTTCTGGAGTTGCGCTTCGATTCCTTCTTTCACGAGACTTTTCTGAGGATCTGCGACTACTAATATGCTTCTTCTGTTTTTCAGCAGCAGATTTCACATCTTTCTTAGACGATTCTTTTTTCGTTTCACTTTTATCGGCTTTTCCGGACAATTTAAGTGGACTTGAATCTCGCTTCTTTTTGTTCTCAATTGAATGAGACTTACTTCTTTGTCGGTAATTTCTTTGTTTTTTACTTGAAGATGTTTTTTCTACTGGTGTGGTCTGTTCGGAGTTAGCTTTATCCAAATTATCTGTCTGGATAACAACAGCGGAAGCTATAACAGGCGTAACGACGGCATTTTCTTTCTTCTGAGTTTCGTTGTTTGGTTCCTCTACCAATAAATTCTCAATGTCTTCACCGGGAGCACCAAGTTCCTCGGCCAAAGTTTCCTCACCCACTTTAATCGCAGTAGAAGTTTCTTTACCCACGTGATCCACTGTTTGTTCGCGCAGTGCCTGAATGCCACTTTGAGGCAACGGCTGAACCTTGGCTACCTCCGAGGAGGCATGAGTTGATATTTCGTTTTTTACCTTACCTGCTACCTTCTTGTTATCCTTGTTAGCTGATGAAGACGAGGACGATAGTGCCTCCGGGACACCACCGCCACCAGTAGTACTCGTAGGCCGAGAAGGTAGTGACTGCGTCCCTTTGGCACCACCACCTCCAGCATTCATTCCGTTGTTCATCTTACGCCCTTCTTCAGTCGGTAGAATGTGAAGCTCCTGTTTCATCTCCTCTTCCCGTTCCCAAATAAGTCCTAGATGCAAACCGCAATCAAAACAAACTTTCTTTCCTTCCAACCAAAAACTCATAAAACATTTTTGTGCCATAGGATATCCCTCCCTGCCATAGGATATATTTGTGAGACTATCGCACTCAAGTCATTACCGAAGTTAATGTCGTCATTCAACAGCCCAAATGTTTGAATCTAGCTCAGAAGAGAAGACTGCATAACTTACGAACAATAACATCGCCAGCATATTGCCGGAAAATAGCCGCGATAGACGCTTGTGGCCTTCCTTGGAATTGAAACAACTAAAGAAATAAGATAGATAGATTGAACACCAGTCCTTTATTAGACCACTGGACTTTTCGGGTTAGATTCAATTTTATGAGACACATACGCTCTATAAGGAAAAAGACCTAATAAAGCTTTTTCAAAATTAATATTCGAAATCAAAACTCACGACTGCAATACTCAAGAAATAGGGCATATACGTTTGGCACTACTTGGATGCAAACTATTGATCTTTAACTAGTAAATATTCATAAAATTTAAAGTTCATAAAGCGATTTCAGAAGTCATTTTTTGAGTGAGGTAAATCACGCAATTGAACTAAAAGCAGAACAAATGACGTCACGTACACAAATATTAACAGCAATGCAGTAGAAGTCACAGAAATTGAAAGTCAACTCCAAGAAGTCATGTCGGAAGAATCATCGATGGAGACGACGAATTAAAAAAAAACATAGCAGGACAAGTCATGACGTACAATTCAGAGAATTTTCATTGACTAAAAAAGATTAGACCTAGAACGGACTATGAGTGAATAGGACAAACTTTTAAAAAAAATCAGATCGAAAATAATTTTAAAAGAAAATCAATGTCAAAATGCCGCATGTGAACAAAAAACCACTAGCGAGAAAGGGAACTTAGTTCAAACAAAAAACAAGGCCTAGAGTGAACAATGAATGGATTGGAAAAACCATTTTAAAAAAACCCGATCCAAAAAAACGAAAAAAAACAGTAAAAATCAAGGTGAAACAAAAACAATTGCCGCATGTGAGAACCACAAGCGAGAAAGCGAATTTTTGTTCAAACACCGTTTTCTCACTCTACTTAAAAATTAGAGCAAAAAAAATTCACGCCGCAAAACCACTCGCTTTTTCGCTCCACTTCCCGTTTCGGCGCGACCAAAATCATTACTCCAATTTGACTTGAAAAATCATGAAAAAGTGAGAACAGATCTTAAAAAAAAACAGCCAGAAGAATTCCGGAAACAACTCGAAGGAAAAAACGAACGCCCCTAACTAATACAAAACTTATTCTACTGAGTCACAACAATAACTGACACAATTCTTATCTTTCTGAATAACACTAATCACTTTAAAACAAGAAAATGAAAGAGAACAATGAAGAAGTATCTGACCAGATAAGACGATAACGTATGGGATAAAAATTTCACATTGAGTTGCAAAATTTTTTTTAAAAAAAACGTGGGCAAAAACCCATGCGATCAGTTAAGTTTCATTTCTTTGAACCACTGCAAATTGAAAGAAAACCCAACACAAAATTTTCAAGTAGAGAAAACAGAGGTAAGATAAAGGAAGTGAACAAAACCAAAAAAATTCTTTGTAAAGTTGCAACAAAATTTAGTCACAAATTATGGCTCAACAGTCATTATGCTGAATCCAAATCATTATTATAAAAAACTTTCAATACTACTTCGGGTCAAGCGTCCACCAATCCAAAACATTTTCGAGTTATAAAAGTAAAAACGAAGAACGTAAATAAAGACAAAAAATAGAAATCTGTAATATCTGTCATTGAAAAGTGCACTAAATAAATCCCGACAACACCTTTAGAAATGTTCCTATTAGAGGCTAGAATAGTAAAAAGTAGCAAAAAGCACCCAATCAGAACATTTCAAAAAGAAGCAAAAAAACAAAAACTTGCAAAAATCTTCATCTAGACCAAAATGACTCAAAACCAAACTCAAAACCATCAACGTGCATCAAAAACAAAAGTCATCACCAAATGCGATAAAAACTTGAAGAACACGAAGGGTTTGAAAGAAGAGAACTAAAAAATGATTTCTGGACAAACAATTTTAATAGTGCAAACAATTTTGATGTCATTTTGGAGCTGAACATGCTCTTTTTTCGTAGTGAGACCACACAGGTAATAGTATCAATACCAATAGGCATTAGAGATGGTACGTAAGAATAAAGTTCGAGTAACGGGCATCTTAAATCGGTTTTATCCCGTTTCTAATTTCCGATTTCGTTTTTTTTCGATACTGACTCTGTTCATTTTGAATTGCTTTGCTGAGCAACCACTGTCTAAAAACACTTTTAGCAGAATGACAGAAGAGTGAAATTAGCCTAGAGAAGTCAAAAAGATTTCACGCAAAATGTTAAATAAGCTGGGAACAAAGGTAAAGCAAAAATTTTTATTTTAATTCGACGAAGTAAAAAATCGCGAAACGCAAAAAAGACAAGGGCGTAAATGTCACTCGAAAGTCAAAACGGTTAAGCGAAAATTTTGCATAAAAAAGCACACACGTTTACTATAATTGCCATGAACTTCGTTCAAGAGCAATTAAATAGGAGCGCTATAATAGTCCGCTGAGAAGCTGAGGCGGCTATTAAAAATAGTTTAAAATTTCTCGGTTTATTGTCATTTTTTAACGAAAACTTGGTATCCAAAGACTCCATAATTGAAACGCGTCTATTCAAAGCCCATACAAAGCAGTATAACAAAATGCTTAAAAATGCTGAAATTCGCCTAAAATTCAGAAAAATAGCTGAAAAACCTTGCAAAATGGTATAAAATTCATATTAATGACCAGAAATCTACAAACCACTATCAAAACAACCCTAAAAATAATACAGTACCATAATCAACCTTCTAGACCAAAAATTTAAAAAAAAACGGTTTTAAAAAGCCGCACGTTAACACAAAATTTCGCTCGCTTGGAAATTTTTTTCACACCTCGATTTCTCGCTCTCGAAAACAGCGGAATGAACAAAAAATCACTCTATTTTTGCTCCACTCTTCAACTTTGTTCAGGACCAAAACACAAAAATTTTGACGCGTTTCCTTTCCTGCTTCAAATTTCACTAACGTGATTTAAAAAAGGACTTCTCCAATACTCCTCTTCGAGTCGTAAAAAGACAGCGCCCCAATACAATTCAAACTCTTTGAATTGTAAAAAACCACGATGTCCCCAATAATAGCCGCCATCGCTTCGCGGCTATTAATCAAACAATATTTCGAAAACCGACCAAACTAAATAAAAACTTTAAAAATTACAATAATATCTAACCGTCTATATATCTCTCTGTTCTCCTCTGCAGCTCTGTTAGCTTTTTGTTGAAGGCAGTCGGTCGGTAAAAAATAGGAGGTCTTGAGTTTGTCATGATGTTTCCTTTCGACTTCTGCATGGCGGCTTCCCAATCTTCGAGCTGAAAATCTTTTTAAGTTAAGACCCAAAACAGCCTGCATATTGCAACAAATGGGTCTACAAATTATAGGAAAAATTTTGTTGTAATTTGAGTTCGAACTACATCTTAAATAGCATAGCTTGCTGTACATGCCTTTTGGAGCAATTATGGGGAATATATGCTTATTTTTCCATCAATCCAAAAATTAATTCAATTGTCACAATTGTATAAAAGTTGATGAGAGCTATATCGGAGAATTTGTTCAACTGTTTATAGATAGCAAAATACCTTTTCAAAACATCTATTCTCACCCAACCGGTTACACTTTGGCAGATTGGAACATTGATACACACCCAGATTCGCGTTACACCTTTTTGAGCAAATGTGCATTAGTTTTTGCATGCTATTGGGGGAATGATTTAAACGATCAGATATAATTTTGCCTGGAATCATCCTCACCATTTGAGCTCTATCCATCTTGGCATTGAGCTGTGCGATCTCCTCTTCGCGCATGAGACGCTCTCTGAACATCTCGCGTCGTTCAACTGCCGCTTCTGCCTTTTCCAACTTCTCAGCTGCATCCACCTTCTTCTCAACTTCCGCCCTCTTTGCTTGATTGGGCTACAACCAAAAACTATTCAGTAACCATTGAGACAAAAATAAATGCAGCTGAATTGAAAATACCTTTTTCTCATTCTCTTTCTCTTGAAATGAATGCAATGTCCGCGTCAGTATCCCAAAGAATCGCTTCCCCCTAAAATTTTGATTTTTTTTAAAGATCTTGTAAATTGTTTGAAGTACTAAGACGGCACATTCACAAAATCCTTTTCTGAGGAGATAGCAACACATTTTATGTAGTGCTATAATTTAAGATGCTTATATTCTGTGGTTCTCTGCTGCTAGATATATAGGTAACGTCTATGTAAATACATGGCGCACAAACATCATACCGTTCTTTTGTCATAGAATCTGGAGTAAATTTGGCCGAAGATTGTTCCACTTCTGGTTTCACTGTCATTGTTACGTTCGATTTCTGAAACAACAAGGAGGCTCGGTAATGTGCGTTCGCACATAAAGTTCCCACCCAGCTCATCCACATTTTTGGCATAAATGTCTACCAAATGAGGAAGAGATAAAAAAAGCCCAAAAATTCAAGTATTTTTTCAAAAAAATGAGTATGAACAAAGATCGCCTCCAACGCAAATAACTCAGTGGAGTAAAAAATGCCGAATTAGATTGATGAGACCAGACATTAAAAAAACAAGTCAAGACGCACAAAAAATTCAAACAACAATAACAACAAACATTAATTACATCCAAAACTTTAGGTCCATTTAAAAAAAACTTAATAACAAGCTCAAAAAAGCATCGGATAAAACTGAAACTAAACAAAATAACTTGTACTTTAACAGAAAAGATATTGGACTACTATAAAACGGCTCGGAAACAATTAGACAAAAAAAAGCAGCAAAGTTGAAAAATTGGCTTATATTTTCAAAAACAATTAACTTCAAAATAAGGAAAATATACAGCATGTTCATGATCACATACGCCAATATAGAAGGGCATTAGCACCTGTCAGTAATCAATTGTTTATGCGGTTACAAAAAAAAACAACAAATAGACAACAAAAAAATTTCAGTTAAAACTTGCGAGAAAACGCTGTCGAACCCGTAAAGCCATATTTGGCCCCTCAAAATATGTTCAATTGAGCCTTCCTCGATTGATAAAAATGTGGTACATGCCTTCTAATTATTGAGAACAGGCAATAAGTAGACCAAAAAGATGAAAAAGGGCAAAACTGATAACGACTTGTTTTTTTTTTGAAAAAATTTATTTTCGAAGTATTGAAAGCCATTAGCTACAAAATGAAATAATTAAACAGGTTCGTCTACTCGTCCAAAGGAAGCGCTTGAGACCTGTATTTATTCAGAATATATCTTCCATCCCAAAAAGAACGTTAAATATAGGCAAAAATTTACAAAATTAGTTTACCTTTTGTTCGAAAAACCCGTGTCGAAGCCAGTAAATTCATAACGAATTCTCGAAAAAAAACAAGTAGATTTTGTACACGTGCACCATCCCTTGACCACAATAATGTCATATGTGACCTATATTTAACAAGACTAGGTAACAAATAGACAAAAAAAATGAACAAAAATGCGAAATGGAAATTAAACAAATTTAAAGTTTTTAATTTTTGGAAACAATTGTGTTCAAAGTCATGCAAGCCATCAGCAATCTACTCAAATCAGAATAAAGGCTCATTTTTCCTTCATGAAATGCCAATGAGACCTGTCATTATCCAGGTATTTCATACGACTAAAAAGACGAAAGTAAAAACGACAGTTAAAGACAACTGAAAAAATAATTAAATTCTACGAGAAAGGGGTGTCGAAGCCGTTAAAACCATAATCTATGCCCTACAAGACTTTTATATGTTCAATTGTGCCTTATTTTGAACGCCAATAATGTAATATGTGAACTGTCAGTAATGTGAAAATAAGACAAAACAAGAAAAAACGTGAAAAAGGAGCCAACACCAAAAAAAATTTGTGAAATATAGTAGTATCAAAGCCAGAAAACCACAAATTAACGCTTAAAACCGCAAAAAAGGTTAAAATTCAATTCAGTAGAAGGACGAGGAAGAAGAAGCATTAAAATGAAGACCAAATTAAGAGAAAAGTAGTGGCAAACTTCAATAAGCCATTGTTAATTTAAAAAGCAGACATTTTTATAAGTCAAAACGACCATAATCTTTCCAGTAAGCAAAAAGATACATTAATGAAGAACTGTCTAGGAAGCAATTTAAACCTATCAACATTGAGCTTTGATGTGAATTGTTCTGTTCTTTAATTAACATAAAAAACCTCGATTTTTTTTAAAAAAAAAAGACCGACTAATTACAATCCGAATTATTTTCTCGATTTTAACAGTCCAAAACCAGCCCCGCTATTGCTGTTCCTCCATGTGGAACACTCAATTGTTTCGAATGCCTTAGATCTTGATAATTTGTTAGTTATAAGATCAAAAACAAATGCTGCGTTTTGATAATCATAGAGTAAAGTTAGCAAAAAACGGCAAAATTTTTATTCTAGACTACTCTCAATGGAAGAGGAGGTAAAATTAGCTCCCTCTGTAGTTTACAAAGATTGTGTTTGTTGTTTTTGAGGAGTGTACTTCCGGCATAATTAATCAAAGTGGACTAAAGAAGCTTATTTCGGGCAATTTTTTATGAAAAAGGCTGAATTTTGAAATAATTAGCCAAAATTTTAGAAAGAAAAATTAAATCAAAAAGTCATCAACACTTTTTGTCTCTAAAAATAAAATCAACAGTACTATTGTTAAAAATTTTTAATAATTTTTAAGCAAAATTGACGAAATTGCGAACAATGTGAATAAAAACAAAGGCAATCCGTCTATTATTCACAAAATTTCAAACCTCAATAACTCCATGTAAAATACGAAATTCAAAAAATCTTTTTATTTCCATATTTTACGCTGGAGAAGCTTTTTAATGATACCACTCACGACTCTGTACGATGAATATATCGATCGGTCAAAATTGTCTGAACAAAAAAAACCATTTGTATATAGTTCCTCCCCCCTAAGAGGGATCGGAACAAAAAGTTCCCCCTCCCCCACCAGTACGTTATGCACCCCCAGCTACCGAGCACGTGCTATTAAACTGCACACTGTAAATCGTTATGTAAAAATATGGCAAGTGCGTCTGGGGGATCAAAGAGTATGCAAACGCTATGCTTGGAGGTGGGCACAAACGGAAAGCTTCCAACATTCAATTGGAGTCGCATGAAAACTTTGTGAATGGAAATAGTAAAAGTGTACGAGCATAGGATAAGCACTAATGTAGTTAGGTCCAGGAGATACTTAGAAAACTTTTTCCCTGAGAACACATTTCATCGTTCAACAATAGGTAAAAATGAATTTCAATATCCGCATATATACAAACAAGCCTTTCAATGAATAAACGAGACAATATCTGAGTAATATGAATGATAACACTTATATATAACACTTATGCTCAAGTACTCGTCTAATGCAAAGAAAGAATGGGTTGATTCTATGGTTACGTTCAGTGTCAATAAAATACAAAGGAAACCAAATCTTTAGTTTTATGTGATAGGTTGAGTATAGTGTAGAACGAGAGGCAGTTCTCTACTAGGTAGCAAAGGTGAGGTGATTGTTGAAAAGATGCCATACTTTCAGAAAAATTTCAAAGCCGATTCAGTTAATACGACACTAATCCTGCCTAAACTCTGACACGTAAACGGCCAGCGCTGTCAATTTCAAAGTCAAGGTCTTGTGATCATATGCCCAAAGTAGATCACTATTTGATGAGCAAAAAATCTCGCCCATAATAGCGCCTCCACCCCGCGAAACTAGTCCTCATTATGATATATTAATAGTGATTGCTGAGTAATATGCTCACTGCTCACTAACCTTGGAGCTTGTTGTGGGCTATAAGGTGGTCAAAAAACAGGAAAAATGTAATTATCCTCTAACTTTCAATGTACAGAGTTTGAAAGTCTCACTCACCACCGATGGTCCATTTCCGGAAAACTCCTCATCACTGACATAGTCATCCTTCTTTTCACTCGCATCCCTTTAAATAAAAAATCTTTTGCTGAGCTCTGTAAATAAGGTAATTTTAATCCTCCATTCCTTACCGTGCAGGACCACTTATTGCTCTCTGAGCAAGGCCTCCAGCTCCAAGCAGTCTAAAAATATTCAAAAATTTGAAACATATAATCATCAATAGATAGAAGTCAAAAGGATCTTGAGAGTCAATGTACCTTGATTTAACTGACGCCCCATCAGAGCTTGCTATACCAATCCTCCGTTTTGCTGAGAGATTACGACTAAAATAGCGAATGCGTTGTTATATACCTATGAAACTGGGAAACATTTAGCATTATTTCCAAAACTACCTTTCGGGGCGTCCACTAATGCGCTTCAGATTCTTGTCCAACACATCCAGGTTATCGCGGGCTTTCTGAAGCCGATCTTCGATAACCTGCCGTGCCCACATTTTATCTGAAAATATTTTCTACTGAATAATGCCAGTAAATGGGGACAGACAAATGGGAAAGACAATGAGGATAGACCGTGCTCACCCATGTACCCCAAGGTTCTGCTTTCGGCCCCTTCTCTTTCAGTGACTTCAAATTTAAGACTTCAAATCCTTTTGTAAAAATCAAATTTTTGCAAAAAGGTTGAATTTCTTAATCTATACCTGTGCTCAGACAGTATAGTGCACAATCAGACAGTATAGTGCACGATCAGACAGTTAGTGCAAACCGGAAGCAGCTTCGTAACGGCGTTCTACGATTCAACTCTTGTGGATGGCTTCACGTCCGCTGTAGCAGTCGGAATCGTGCGATTGACCACCCTCCCGGACTCGGTTTTCCACGTTGTCAGCCTACGCACTACTTAACTTACACTCAAGGAGACCAACGCCCTGCCAAGCCAGGAAACCCAATCCAATAATATATGGGTTTTTCCCCGTTAAAGAACAGATTGAGCGAATTTACTTTCTTTGAACCCCTGACTTTCTTTTAACCCAATAAAAAAAAATAGGCGGAGCAGTTACGAGAACCTCAATAAATTTCTGTCTCCCTTTTTCCAGAGTGGACCAGGTGCAATTATTGAGACTGAATTGAAAGATGCCAGATCCGCTTTAGAGGCTACCAATTTGGAGGAAGATGAGCTAATATTGTCTCCCGCTGATAAAAGCTTGCGCACCAATGCAGCGGTTGAGGCAATTGAAATTGTGCATAGAGAACTGTAGTCCAGTGACGAGGTGAGCTATGAAGAGCCTTTTGAGACCAGCCCGTACCGTTACGAGGTTAACGATTTCCAAAAACTCCTTAAAATCATTCCTAAATCAAAAACGACCATTTTATGTGGGGATATAAACTGTCCTGATGTTAACTGGAAAACTCTAGCAAGTACAAATGAAGAAGAAAACGAAGTAATTGAATTGTTTGAGGAATCACTATACAGACAAATCATAAACTTCCCCACCTGTGGGCAGAACACTCTAGATGTAGCATTTTACAAAAATTGTAATTTGGTGGCACATCTCGACGAGAAATTTTCCTCAATTTACGACTGCTCGGATCATAAATCAATCCAGTTAACACTAGAATGTCCACGCCAAGACACCAAAAAAAACTTTAAAAGTTTCGGAAACGCTGACTACGAAAGCATAAATAATATTTTAAGTACTGAACCCTTCAAACCAGTTTGCTTCACTAACATAAACAACATGTGCGAAGAATTTTACCAGTACATGGATCAAATATTCGAGGTCCACGTCCCCAAAAGAACTAGACACCGACAAAGTCTACCTCCCTGGATATCAAGTTTCACTTCTTACAACATGAAGAGACTACAAACCCAAAAACGACTCTTATCCGAAAAACCCACTAGTTATCGAAAACAAGAAGTTCTTAAACTTGAAAACCAATTGATAGAATCATCGGAACTGGACAGGATTGAATATCAGGACAAAATCATGCGTGCAAGAAATACCGGTCAATCTTCAAACACTTGAAAAGCCTGAAAAAATCACCCAGCCTTCCAAAATTACTAATCAAAGAAAATCAACAGAGCACAAAAATGCAAGAGCAAGTCAACATGATGAACGAGTTCTTTCACTCAGTGTTCTCACCCAAAATTCCTTTCAGTATACAAGATGTAAAATTGAGAAATCCTGAAATTACAAACTTCGAAATCTCAAAGAAAGCAATCTACGAAATACTTCTTTCGCTAGATGCCACAAAGTCGCGAGGCCCAAATGGCATACCGCCTGCATTTTTCCAACGTACAGCACGCGAAACAAGTAAGAATTTAAATGTACTTTTCAAGCAGATAAAACGACTGAGAAAAATCCCAAACTCCTGGAAAATTGCAGCTGTGACACCAATCTACAAAAAAGATGACAGACGGAAAAGAGAAAATTACCGACCAGTCTCTCTTTTAGACATTGACAGTAGTTTTTGAGAAATGCATTTGTACAGCTTTATACGCTCAATTCGAAAAATTCCTTACAGAACACCAACATGGATTTGTTAAAAAACGCTCAGTTAATACAATTATGCTATCCTTCTTGAAATCAATTCACGACGCACTCGATAACGAATCAAGCACCGAAATTGTAGCATTCTACACAGATTTCTCCAAAGTTTTCGACAAAGTGCCGCATTTTGAGCTTGTACAAAAAGTTGCAAAAATTGGAGTGGGAGGTTGCCTATTAGAAATTATCATTGACTACTTAGACAATAGGAAACAATTCGTTCGGGTAGACAACAAAAGATCGGAAATTTTAGATGTAACAAGTGGGGTACCCCAAGGTTCTCTTCTCGGACCACTCCTGTTTTGCATATTCATCAATGACCTACCTGATGTGTTAGTTTTCTCTGACCCATTTATCTTCGAGGATGACCTAAAAATTCTTTCAGTGAAGAAAACGTTTTGGCAAGTTCAAAACGATCTCAATGGTATTGAATAGTGGGTAAATGAAAATAAAATGAAATTAGCCATGGACAAATGTGCAAAGCTGAGCATAAGAGGTCAAACAAAATTACGAGCTTATGGGCACTAAACTAGAGTCATCCAAAGTCATCAAAGATCTCGGCATCTATGTTTCCCATGACCTGACGTGGAAGACACACATCGAAGAACGACTGAAAAAAGCGAACAAAGTACTCTACCTACTTCGACGAAACAAAGCTCTTCAAGTAAGACAAGAGATCAAGCTCGGACTCTGCAACTCACTAATTTTGCCAGTACTCTTATATGGCCCTGCATGCACAAATCCGAACCGAGGTGAGCTACAACATTTTGAAAGATTGCAAAAGAAAGTAGTCAAATGGATCCTTGGACAAAAAGTCATGCCGTATCCAAATCAACTGAGACTTCTTAACATACTACCACTACCAATGTTCATGCAACTAAATGACATTCTACTTTTATCGAAACTGACAGAAGACGATAGCTTTTTACCAATGCTGAAACAAAATTCAGAAAAAGGGAGAACAAATGAATTATTCAAGCTCCCGAAAACCAGAACTGAAAAAACTAGAAATGATTTCTTTTTCCGTACATGCAGACTAGCAAAACGAATAGGAAAATACATTGAATTTAATGCGAAAAAAGGCCTTAAAAATCGAGTTTTAAATTTCATGTGGAAGTTTGTAAACGAGCGATTCGATGAAAATAACATCTGTAGCTGGCATCTATGCAGTGACTGTCAGATCTGCAGAAATAATAGGTCAATTTTCTAAGACGACGACTGGGACAAAAATCCCCTCAGTGAAAACTGTAAATCCCCAACAACAACAACAACAACAAAAAAAAATAAGATACACTGAATCGTACGGTTTAGCCATGGATGCTTCGCTGGCCGTAAAGTGGCAAATTTGAGGATGAAATCTTTTCGAAACCTTTGCAGAAATCAAAAGAGGAAAGGTGGAGCAAAACTTCCGACATGAAGGGAAGGTGCATTCATTGTAACCGACGCGTTACTTTACGAGGGAAAGGAGTGGAGTGTCAATCATGTAAAAACTGCTTTCATGCAAAAATGCCAAGGCGTTACTGACAAGGACTATAAAGACAAGCAGGAAACTGTATCGATCTTAACATATTTTGCAGCTAAGGTAACACAGAACATATTTTGCAGCTAGGGTAACATATATGTTTAACTAAGGTAACACAGAAATTTAAATTATTCAAGAGAAATGTGGATGACATAGAGTCCACTGCGAAGAGAACCCTCTAGAGTACGTTGAGTATGCGAATTCTCTTCACAAAACTTACAATTCACTCTTGAGACGCCTATCTGAAATGGAAACCTGGCGTTCCTAGATCTGAACATACACGTAAACGATTAATGAAAAGTTAGCTGTCATTGGTATCGAAAATCTACTGATACCAGCAAAAACTGAAATTTCGTAGCGGTGCACCGTTACAAAATAACAATTGTGATTCAGGGGACTGCATGTACGTTAGATTTGCAATGCAACCAGTGATTGGCAATTCTTTTATGTGGCTCCTGAGAAAAATCAGGAGATCTGGACTGCAAATCATTATCCAGCTGAGTGGTCTTCCAGTATTGTTAATGAGACGTTGGATAAAATTGTCAATTTTTTAAAAAAATGAAAATATCAAAATGTCAACCATTGCTCAACACAGAGAAAAGCGCAATAAATTTTGCAAGTAGATTGAAAAAAAAGTTGGGATATTCAAACCATTTTAACAACCAGCACAAAAAGAACTTGCTTGCTTACCCTGAAACACTTTTTTGACAGAAATCTGAAATCGCTTATGGTTTAAAGATTTACATGTAATGGATGGATTTTCATCTATGTTGGCCAAATTAGCTGACATGTTACCATAAGATTTTCGGGGCATCAAAAAAAATATTCCCCTGTGGGACATCGCTTCGGTAAAAGTTGTGCAACAACTGATTATTTTTAATGAGACATTATTCATGCTTGTCGTGGGGTTCAAAAACTAATGACAATAAAAGCAGCGATCTACATCAAACAATTGAAACCAAATTTAAAAACTGGTGACTATTATCGGGGGCGTGAAGTATTAGTTAAAATGCAAAAAATTTGAACTTTGTAATTCACGAGTTTTTTGGTACATGGTAATTCGAATTTTTGTCAAACCCAACAAATAAGGGATGAAAACAGATAGGAATGAAACTAGAAACTTCTTTCCAGGAATTGAAAGTAAACTACCCGAGAATTTCAAAAAAAACCGGACTAAAAATTGAAAAATTTTTGTTGTTTTAAATATAAATAAAATGCTGTAAATGTGATATTAACTTTAAATAAATTCATTGTTGTTTTAACTCATTTCGTAGATTTTGATAGAGAGTGTCCCCGACACGTTTTTATATTTTGTAAATGATTTTATTCGATTTTGAAGCCAGTTTTACGTAAAACTGACGATGAATTCAATGTTCGAAAACGTTCCTTTTTAACTCAAAATAATTTTTAATTAACAATTCCTTCTTCTCTGCAAATTTTTAAAGTTTGTCATTGAAGAGCAATTTTTATTGTGCCAAAAAAGCAAATTGGAGCAAAAAAATTTATTGTTCTGTCACACTTTTTATGGAATTTTGTAAAAAAGTCAAAATTTAAAGGCTTATCGTATAATGTCACAAAAATTTTTACGCATTTTGCTCTCTTTTGCTTGGATATTGTAATCAATGAACCTGTGACCATATCGCTAACTAGGCGGCTTCAACAATAGTGGAAAGTTCAACTATACACTTTTTCGTTTTCCTAAAGCCCTTTAAAACAAACTTCGTTTGAGAAACTCTTGCGGAAAGCAAAATGACCTGGAATAAATTAACAATTTCGCTGACGAGGAGAAATTCCAACGCAATTAAAAACCTTACAGTAGAGCTCACCCAGGGATCTTCTCATCGAAGAAACACTCAAAATAAAAATTTACTTCAACAACTTATTGGAAATCGACCACAATTAAGTACCCTATAATACAAAAATACAATAAGCACATGAAGCTCTAGCCGTTTTTGTAATCGTTGTACTCCAACTAATTGACCACCTGCGCAACTCGAAGGTAACGATGACAATACGGTAAGAAGCATGAAGAATCTGCTGAAAATCTTCACGGACTTATTCAAAGGCAATAATTTTGGACTAATAGCAAAGGCTTCAAAGGCCAATTAATTGTAAAAGAACAAGCCCATTTTTTGCAGGAATTGGTGTCGATATTTCAGAGTGTGGTCCTTTTTGGGATCAATCTTCATCGGAAAAGATTTGCGTGGGTCCTTTCTAGCAGTGATACCGCAAATTTTTTTCAATCTATGTCAGTGAAGAAATGCATTAAGAGCCTAATAATGGAGAAAGGCCTAATCATATTTAACAAAGAGTGCTCAGAAAAGCTTAGTTTTAGTTTTTCCTGCTTGGAAAGCTCATAAGGCTCATTGACAAGGAGTGTTTTCTTGGACAGGAAAATTTTTCAAAAGTTTTGTTGCCATCATGTGTGGATTTTCTTGTCAGCGACAACGCACTCCACTTATAATTGCTCCAGTCAAGGTGTTACAACTCTACAATTTCAGAGAGACATATTTAAAACTTTTACTGGTACTGATGACAACGCTTGACTCTACATCAAAGCAAATTGGGCTCTATATTTGCCAGACTTTCCTTCAACTTAAAAAGATGTTAATGTCATTGTCGGAAAATGTCTCTATCCGTTGGCCAAGTCTTGCCCCAAAAATTCAGAGAACCATATAATTTTTACAAAGAGAGTTGAAAACTAAAATACCAACAAGAAATTTTGATAATTACAAAAATTTTCTTTTTAATGGCTCACGTTTTCCTGCATGGGAGGAACAGGACCCTCTGCAACACGCTCTTTAAAGCAACTCGCAAAAAGCTTTGAAAAAACACAAGCTGGGATCAGTACTCAGTAGAAAAGATTTGCGTGGGCTCTTTCCAGCAATAAAACTGCAAATTTTTTCCAATATACTTCAGTGAAAAAATGCAATAACAGCCTAATCATGCAGCAACACCTAAACAAATTCAACCAAATTTGCTCAGCAAAATTTAGTTTTCCTTGCATGGAAAGCTCCTAACACGCTCTTGGACTTGAAGTGTTTTCTTCTTACAGGGAAAAAATTCAAAAATTTTTATCATCCATTCGGACAGAGATAAGTTTCGCACACCAATGCTGCGCATTTATTTGATTAGTTACCACAGAGGTTGTTGCGGTGTAAAGTTTTTAACCGAGGGTGATGATATTGGTTGTAATTCGGCAATATTATTGCTAAAATTGGAATTCCACAACGCTTTTTGCCAATCAAGTGCCACTTTGAGCACATTTTTACGCTAACACATTCTTTACGCTGGGCAAAGGTGTTTATACCCGTATGCACAAAAATTAGAGAAAATGCAAGAAAATATTGTATGATGTATGCTTTGACGTTGAAGTTAAGCAATTATTTTGGTTTTTAGAAGGAGAAATCTTTTACAACAAAACTACTTGTACTGAAGACAACACTCAACTTCACATCGAGCAAAACAAATTGTAGGGTCCAGATTACGCACGACGTTCTTTTACATATAATTCGTCAATTCGCTGGCTGAATCTTGCCCAAAAAGGGCTGGCTGAATCTTGCCCAAAAAGTTTTGGAAATTGAAGTAATTTTCTTCCTCTAAGTTTTTCCTGCATGAGTGGCGCAGGGCCTTCAGCGGCACAAACTGTAATAAAAACTAGCAGAAGAAAACTCGCTGCGGAAGAAAAGACGACCAATATAAGGACGCGTTAACATGCATTCACTCGAAGAGAGATTTGGCACTTCTATGCAGCAACATTGTGTGTCTCTGGTGCTGCCGTGTTGCAAAACGTGTAAATGAGGCAGATAAAAATCGTCGCAGATTTGTGTGAGAGGAGAGTATAGGATTCATGTCATTACAGTATTAGTTTTGAAGCGGTGTCCCCTCCAGGGGGAACTTAAAATGCAATACATTGCTGAAAGCCCTTTTGAAGAAAGGCCTGACGCCTAGAACTTGGAAGAGGTTTGCAACTTCCTTGTGGGGCCCCATGGTTGACTACCGCTAGCTCAGCTAGTGGAATTTAGGCCAGCGGAGAAATTGAAGCAAGAACCCTGAACAGGTTGACTTGGATTTAAATTATCTAGTCCGGAATTGCCTGCAAGTCCGATTCACATCAGCGCAGTCAAGAGGCTGAGATTTGGCATGTTAGGGTAGATCATTGTATAGTGCCCTGGAAAAAAGGAGCTGCGTGGTATTCACTGGGAGCCTGTTGAAAATGACTCGTGCAGTCATGTCTCACTGACCTCTAACTGTAAAAATCTCTCCAACGAGGAAAAAACAGACTGAATTTGAATTCAACAATGAGAAAATCAAATGAAATCAAGTGAAATCGAGACAATTACTTGAAAATTTCTATTGAGTTGTGAATTAGCTAGATTTTAAGTAAAGTTTCTTGTGATCTTAAATTGCTTCCAATAGAAAACTGTGTTAGTAGGCAACAAACACATAATTAGTGAGGTTGTTCTGTGAGAAAAATTGAGATGATTGCTACACTGTATGTCTGAAATGAGTTTGGCAGTGGAAAGAAAAACTTTGAGTGATACCTGGTCGCAGAGCTAAAATTGACAGAAATTGACTACACTGCTTGTCTGATCCAGAGAACAACTGTTCTGCTTGTCTCGAAAATGGTTGAGACTTGAGTCTCTCAGAGCACAAACCCTAAGAAAAGAGGACACCAGATGGTTTTTGCATCGTTGCTCTGGTCTAAATCGTTTGGAATTCTTTATTCTGAAGATCAGTTGACTAAAATACTTGAGGTTTTGGTCAAAGGGGAGATGCACTGTTTGAAATCAAATTAAATAAACAATCGTTTTGAAAAATATGAGTAAACTGACGAGTATCTTTCTAGATTTTATAATCATGACGCAGGCTGACGCCTTGAAAATTGTTTTATAATTCATCTAATTCTCAAAAAGAAATAGGGCGGCTGCGTAATCGGAAATTTATTGACAGCAAACGGTAGCAAAACCTTGTTATCTACTTTTAGCTTTACAGATGGCTTTTTTATAGAAAACATAATTTTTAGTCATTATTTGGTCTGATCTCGAAATGAAGTGGTACTATTGATGAGTTAAAAACACTTAGATGCTTTATTAATGGGAAAACCAGAAATACCTTGAACATTTTTTCAGTTATCAACCTTAACAAATGAAGACGATTTTTTTACCAATGATGAAAATTACCTTGCGACATGCAGAACTGACTTAAATAGCTTTAAGCAATTTGGGGCTTTCGAAACAATTGTTTCGTATGGTTTTCTGAAACGAAAAATGTACGTTGAGCTGGTAATTATAACGTTTTCCTAAATTGTCAAAAATTTGAACTCAACCTTTAAACTTTTCAATCACAAATTTTATCTATTAGATTGTGTTTGTTGCTTCATTTTTGAGAAAATTCAAAAACACTTCATTCAGAATTTCAAAAACATTTTGGACACACAACTAAAAATTAACTTGAGTTCGAAAGTGTAAAGAAGACGCATACAAACTCTTTCCTAATGCGTTCTGGGCGAAAGGCGTATTAATAGATTCGACAGAAGACAACTTCAGTATTTTAGCCAAAAAATTATAAAAACTGTCAAAACTTGTTTTTTTGACTAGTCTTATATAATAAGATTTAAGTAATAACTGGATTTAAATAATTTTTGTTCCGTTTCTATTCACTGTCCTTGTTTTAAATGCACAGATAACTTAGAAGCAGATGTTACGAAAGTGAGACAAATAGCAAATGCAACTGCAAAAGAATATTTGAAGCAAAAAGCTGAAAAACTAAGACGTGAGTTTCGCGAAAATTGTACATAATTGCACATGGCAACAACAAAAATTAATCGCTATGATTGCTCAATTGTTGTCATAAATTTATTAATTAGTATCATACTTTAAGTGATTACTACTGAAGATGCAATGTTTCCGCGTAGCCTCGAAATCATTTCAACATCCAGATACTATCCAAGTGTAGAAGGTTTGCTTGTAGCGTTGAACAATGATAATGATTATGAAGCGTTCACTGGGAAACTCCCAAAGTGCTGGCTATCTAGCTTGCGGAAAGACCCTCTGCTACATCTAGACGGAGCTTTGTCAAATTCACAATTCCCAAATTTTGGCAACAAAAACATTGAATGAAACTCCGTCTGAACAAAAAATGGTTACAGAGGATAAAAAACAAAAACTAACTGCATTTAAAATCAAACCAATGGAAACTTACAAGATAAAATGGAGACCAGCTCATAAGCCAGAGCCACCCACAAATGATAATACATTTTAAAGAAGACTCAACGTTTATGGTGTACCTGAAAACGACGACAACTCTTTATAAGACCAATTATGGATGGACAAAGAATCAATGCAAAACCTAGTTGAAGAAAAGGATGGTCTAGATTAAAAGAGTTTGATTCTACAAAACAATGTCACATTTTGCTTTGTTGTCAGGCCTGTTTTTTTGCGATGCTAAGTTATGCATAAGCAGAGCCATTGAAAGCAAGTTGCATGGAAGAATTTTTTCTAACGGAATTTTCTGCTACTGATTAAAAAAAAGAGAGAGAATTTTTGAGGAAAAGGTTAGAAATAATACAATGTGGTTGCATTAAAAAAAAGTTCAGCATACACAAAATTAGAGCAAGTTTTTGACAGTCTAGAGTTAGCTCAAGATTGACTATACTTTTCATTCAATACGGTCAACATTTGGGTATTGCTTCTGATACAAAACAATAACACTTAACTAACTTTTATCTAAACCTTGTCCACAAATTGTTTGCCCCACAGAAGTTTGGCTTGATTCTGGTTCTTATTCACAATTGGCCTTTGAGACTAGTTACACTGAAGCAGCTATCGCTCACAGAGAGAGGTGCCGAAGTGGAGTTAACCATGTTCAAAGCAATATTATAATTAGCAATGAAAAGAATTGCTTGTCCGATAATGTCATATGTGTTGTTGAGGTAAACCCTCTAAAGATGCCCTTCTTTCTGTATATATGTACATACCACCTAAAAAGCAATTATCGTTAACCATGGAAACAAATATCTGAACCACTTGTACAACTATTGCAACAATTATATGATATATTTATAATTACAGACAATTTCAATGAGCTCACTGTTGACTGGGTTTCTTTCACATCAATATCTTGTAATGATTTTGAAAATTCCTTTGAATTCTTAATAGGAATTTTTCTGCTGTAGATAGTTGAGGATGAAACGAGGGCAACCATATGTTAAAATTATTATTTGCCAAATCTGACGGTGCTTATACATGAATAAAATACAATACAAAAACAGACTTTAAAGACCAATTTGGCGTTAAGACTTGCATTCATCTGCCAGAGCTCATTTCTAAAAATAAAATATCTTTAGTTGTAATTTTGTATCTCGTGGAAGGTACTCCTCTATCAGTCACGTTTTGTATTCCATATTCATTTCCTTAGTATTAGATACAAAATAGCTCCTTTTTTGTTGCTCAGCTTAACAGTTATACAAATATGAAGCGGACAAAAAGGAAGTATTTACCCTGATTTGTCTCACATCTTTCATTGTTCGAATAAGCGCAATTGAGCAGCAAAAAATGAATGGAGTTTTCCTTAGGCTTTTTTGGGACAATTTAGTTAAGACGTACAATTGTTGATAGAAATAAAACTTGATCAGTTTATCATGATCAGTTGGATTCAAATAATACTGGTGCATCAAGTTGATTTCTTCCTACTAAAAAGCCCATAAAGAAGCTCACACCTCAATAGAATGCGCTGCAGTAGTTGTACCAATTTTTGAAAGAAGTTCTAAATTCGGTGATCAGTCCTAGACCTAAAGATCAAAAAACTTGAATTTTGAAGGTGTAATTGAGTTTGATAATACTTATGTGCTGTGGTGCGGGAGGGGAAGCTGGAGAGTTTTTTGTAGAGTATTTTTTCAGCCTCTAGTTGTAGTCTAGTCTCAAGTATTAGTCTAGGGTTTAACTCTGTCTGGTTCTTGGCTTAGGCCCGTAATTTCACAGCTAAGTTGACTGCATGGATTGGGTTGAGATGTCCGCAATTGCCAATGAAAATCCAAGCATACGACTTCAAATCTGAGTGACTCTTGATAAAGTAATTCCAATAGATCTTAGTTAATTGAGATTAGTTAACTTCATTTCTTAATAATGCGTATTATTATGGCTTCCACAACTGTGAAGAACTGCTATATATATATATATATATATATATATATATATACATATATATATATATATATATATATATATATATATATATATATATATATTTATATATAAATATATATATATATATATATATATATACACATGAATCTTAATAGTTTAAACTTTTTCAGTTTATTTCACTTGAGGACCGACATTTTTCGCTGGACAGATAAATTTTATGAAACACGAATCTTCGATGCTGAAAAAAATATTGAATTACTTCCACATCTTATTTATTATTCGATTTTTGAGTCTGACTGAATGGAAAAGTTAACATTTGAATCAATGATATTTGCTCTGTATGTGGTTTGATAGAATACGTCGGCCGTTGAAATTCTCTTTCAATTTCAGTCAAATTAATCGATAATTTGACTGCCTTTGCACATGCTCGCTTGTGTTGAACGCATTATAATTGTTCATAAATTTCGATAGCAAGAGAAGATCTCTTAATGCAATGTAATAATTGAGAGGTAATAATTTCAGGTATCGTAGTCGTTGGCATTAATTAAGGCTTGTTAGGATCCATCAAGAATCTTTTTCTTGAGATTTTTTCAGATTTTGAAGCTAGATAACATTTAGATTCATAGATAAGGATTGCAATAAGCGTAATAGATTTAGATTCGTACTAACCGTCAGAAGAAATGATGTGATTTTCCAATTTGGTGAAGGAATTTGTGGGCTTTACGACTCAGCAATTCTACATGCTCCTTCCAATTGAGACTGTCGTTCATAGTGATTCCAAGGTAGTCCATAATTCTCGATTGTTCCAGCGATCATTGACCCAAGAGTGTCTTCACTTGATATTTAAAACTCAAGTACTGGCATTTCGATAAATTGAAGCTAATATTATCGTAACTCCATAGCAATACTGAATCTAGATCTTGTTTGTTTCCGTGTTCGTTTACATGATTTTATAATATAAACATTTTGAGATCGCCAGCAAAAAAGAAAAACTTTGGACTTAAAAACTAATTCAGTTAAGTCATTAATCAACATAATAGAAAGTAGGTGCCCAGGTGTTGAGCCCTGAGGTACACCCGAGTTGACGAGCTAATACTTCAATTTAGATTTCGATTTTTTACGTATTGCTGTCTGTCGCTCAGAGATCTGTAAAATCTTGCCGCCTATTCCAATGCAATTGGTCTTACGTAAGAGTATTCCATGATCAATTTGGTCCAAAGCTTTGGAAAAGATAAAGTGAAATGAGTTACTTTCTCGATTGTTCTCAGACGTGAATTTTTATTTTATCTAACTAGATAGTCATTTCAAGAAAACCGGATGTACATGTCTGTTTTGAAACTACGTTTAGACGGCTGTATCTTGTCCAAATGTGTTCGTCAGACTTTTTCATGTGTTTTTAATTTAGCTAAAACTCTTGTATCGTTTTTTTCATAGTTTTTTCCTCTTAAGTAATTCTGGGTCTTTCTCATTAGAGCCCCCACGAAATTTTAGCCCCCCATTTTGGTATAATTACCATGTTAGGGGGCTATAATTTATTTGAGCATTAAGCTGGTGGGCTATAATGGGAAAGACCTGTTACTCTTATTGGTAGATCGATATCATCGGATCTTTTCCGCTGGTGCAAACTAGCTTATGGCTTTCTGAAACAGAAAATGTACGTTGAGCTGGTAATTATCGCGTTCTCCTAAACTGTCAGAAGTTTGACCTCAACCTTTAAACTTTTCAATCGCAAATTTCGTCTATTAGATTGTTTTTGTTGCTTCATTTTCGAGATTCAGAAGTTCAAAAGCTTTTTAGACAAACAACTAAAATTTAACTTGAGTTCAGAAGTATAAAGAAGGCGCATGCAAACTCTTTCCTAATGTGTTCTGTGCGAAGGGCGCATTAATAGATTCGACAGAAGACAACTTCAGTATTTTGGCCAAAAAATTATAAAAAATGTCAAAACTTGTTTTTTGACTAGTCATATATAATAAGATTTAAAAAATAACTGGATTCAAATAAATTTTGTTCCTTTTCTATTCGCTGTTCTTGTTTTAAATGCATAGATAACTAAGAAGCAGATGTTACAAAAGTGAGACAAATAGCAAATGCAACCGCGACAGAATATTTGAAGCAAAAAGCTGGAAAACTAAGACGTTAGTTTCGCGAAAATTGTACATCGTTGCACATGGCAACAACAAAAATTAATCGTTGTGATAGCCTTATTGTTGAAATAAATTTATTAATTAGTATTATATTTTAAGTGATTACTACTGAAGATGCGAGCATCCGCGTAAAGAAGGTTTGCTTGTGGCGTTGAACAAAGATGTTGATTATGAAGCTTTCACTGGGAAATTCCCAAAGTACTGTCTATCTTGCTTGCTGAAAGACCCTCTGCTACATCTAGACGAAGCTGTTTCATATTCACAATCCTCAAATTTTGGCAACAAAAACATCGAATGGAACTCCGGCTCAAAAATGGTTAAAGAGGATAAAAAACAAAAGTTAACTGCATTTAAAATCAAACCAATGGAAACTTACAAGACAAATAGGGGAAACAGCTCATAAGCCACCCATAAAAGATAATACATTTTAAAGAAGACTCAACGTTTATGATGTATCTGAAAACGACAACAGCTCTTTAAAAGAACAATTATTGATGGACAAAGAATCAATGCAAAACTTAGCAAGGAAGAAAAGGACGTTCAATCAGCTACTGAAAATTGCTCTAGATTAAAAGTTTGATTCTACAAAACAATGCAACATTTTGCTTTGCTGTCAGGCCTCTTTTTTGCGATGCTAAGTGATTTTTTTGGAAATTTTGAGGAAAAGGTTAGAAATGATACCATGTGGTTGCATTAAAAAAAGTTCAGCATACACAAAATTCAATCAAAATTTTGACAATCTAGAGTTAGCTCAAGATTGACTATATTTTTCATTCAATACGGTCAACGCTTGGGCATTGCTTCTGATACAAAACGATAACACTTAACTAACTTTTATCTAAACCTTGTCCACAAGTTGTTTGCCCCACAGATGTTTGGCTTGATTCTGGTTTTGATTCGAAATCGGCCTTTGAGACTAAATACACTGTATCAGCTATCGCTCACATAAAGAGGCGCCGAAGTGGAGTTACCCATGTTCAAAGCAATATTATAATTTGCAATGAAGAAAATTGCTCGTTCGATAATATCATATGTGTTGTTGAGGTAAACCCTCTAAAGATGCCCTTCTTTTGGTATATATGTACATACCACCTAAAAAGCAATTATCGTTAACCATGGAAACAAATATCTGAATAACTTGTACAACTATTGCAACAATTATATGATATATTAATAATTACAGACAATTTCAATGAGCTCACTGTTGACTGGGTTTCTTTCACATCAATATCTTGTAAAAATTTTGAAAATTCCTTTGAATTCATAATAGGAAATGTTTTGCTCTAGATATTTCAGGATGAAACGAGGGCAACCATATGTAAAAATTATTATTTGCCAAATCTTATGGTGCTTATACAGCATTAAACTACATTACAAAAACAGACTTTAAAGACCAATTTTGCGTTAAGACTTGCATTCATCTGCCAGAGCTCATTTCTAAAACTAAAAAGATCTTTAGTTGTAATTTTGTATCTCGTGGCAGGTACTCCTTTATCATTCATACTTTGTATTTCATATTCGTTTCCTTAGTATTAGATACAAAAAAGCTCTTTTTTGGTGGCTCATCTTAACAATTATACAATTATGAAACGGACAAAAAGGAAGTATTTTCCCTGGTTTGTCTCACGTCTTTCATTGTTTGAATAAGCGCATTTGAGCCGCGAAAAATGAATGGAGTTTTCCTGAGGCTTTTTTGGGACAATTTAGCTGAGACGTACAATTGTTGATAGAACTTGACACTGCAGTTTATCATGATCAGTTGGATTCAAATAATAGTGGTGCATCAATTTGTTTTCTTCCTATTAAGAAGCCAATAAGACAGCTCACACCTCACTGAAAGGCGCTCAGAAAGAAAAACTTTTAGAGGTATCCGTTCATTGAGAATGCTTATAATTATTTCTGTATGTCATTCTATCAGTCTGCAGTCTTTTTGGAAATTTTGTAGAGTTGACGTTGAATGAGTTGTACTTAAAGACGTGAGATGCTCAAGCCGTTTTCTGTAAAAATTAAATTTAAAAGAGGCTCTAATTAGTTTAACCATCATGTCATGAATCTCTTTCAAAGCTTTTCTGAAACTTAGACATATCCAATATTATGGAAGAAAGCAGTAGTTGTACCAATTTTTGAAAGAAGTTCCAAATTCTGCGATCAGTCGTAGACCTAAAGCTCAAACAATTTGAATTTTAAAGGTGTAATTGAGTTTGATAATACTTATGTGCTGTGGTGCGGGAGGGGAAGCTAGACAGTAATTAGTATAGTATTTTTTCAACCTCTAGAGAAAGTATTAGCCTAGGGTTTAACACTGTCTGATTCTTGGCTTATGCCCGTCATTTCACAGCTAAGTTGACTTCATAGATTGGGTTGCGATATCCGCAATTGCCAACGAAAATCCAGGCATACGAATTCAAATCTTATTGACATTTGATAAAATAATTCCAAAAGATCTTAGTTAATTGAGATTAGTTAACTTCGTTTCCTAATAATGCGTATTATTATGGCCTCCACAACTGTGAAGAACTGCTATATATATATATATATATATATATATATATACATATATATATATATATATATATATATATAAATATATATATATATATATATATATATATATAAACATATATATATATATATATATATATATATATATATATATATATAAAATACATATATTTATAAATATATATATATATATATATATATTAATTGAGATTAGTTAACTTCATTTCTTAATAATGCGTATTATTATGGCCCCCACAATCGTGAAGGACTGCTATATATACTTTATATATAAATTTATATATATAAACTTAGCAAGGAAGAAAAGGATGTTCAATCAGCTACTGAAAATTGCTCTAGATTAAAAGACTTTGATTCTACAAAACAATGTCACATTTTGCTTTGCTGTCAGGCCTCTTTTTTTGCGATGCTAAGTTATGTTTAAGCAGAGCCATTGAAAGCAAGTTCCATGGAGGAATTTTTTTTAACGGAGTTTCCTGCTCCTGATTAAAAAAGAAAGGGAAATTTTGAGGAAAAGGTTAGAAATGATACAATGTGGTTGCATTAAAAAACGTTCAGCATACACAAAATTCAAGCAAAATTTTGACAATCTAGAGTTAGCTCAAGATTGACTATATTTTTCATTCAATACGGTCAACGCTTGGGCATTGTTTCTGATACAACACGATAACACTTAACTAACTTTTATCTAAACCTTGTCCACAAATTGTTTGCCCCACAAAAGTTTGGCTTGATTCTGGTTTTGATTCGAAAATGGCCTTTGAGACTAAATACACTGAATCAGTTATCGCTCACAGAGAGAGGTGCCAAAGTGGAGTTAAGCATGTTCAAAGCAATATTATAATTAGCAATGAGAAAAATTGCTTGTCCGATAATGTCATATGTGTTGTTGAGGTAAACCCTCTAAAGATGCCCTTCTTTTGTTATATATGTACATATCACCTAAAAAGCAATTATCGTAAACCATGGAAACAAATATCTGAGCCACTTGTACAATTAATGCTACAATTATATGATTTAATAATAATTACAGACAATTTCAATGAGCTCACTGTTGACTGGGTTTCATTCACATCAATAATTTGTAATGATTTTGAAAATTCCTTTGAATTCATAATAGGAAATAATTTGCTGTAGATAGTTCAGGATGAAACGAGGGCAACGATATGTTAAAATTATTATTTGCCAAATCTTACGGTGCTTATACAGCATTAAACTACATTACAAAAACAGACTTTAAAGACCAATTTGCGTTAAGACTTGCATTCATCTGCCAGAGCTCATTTCTAAAAATAAAAATATCTTTAGTTGTAATTTGGTATCTCGTGGCAGGTACTCCTTTATCATTCATAGTTTGTATTTCATATTCGTTTCCTTAGTATTAGATACAAAAAGCTCCTTTTTTGGTGGCTCATCTTAACAGTTATACAATTATGAAACGGACAAAATGGAAGTATTTACCCTGGTTTGTCTCACGTCTTTGATTGTTTGAATATGCACAATTGAGCCGCTAAAAATGAATGGAGTTTTTCTAGGGCTTTTCTGGGACAATTTGGCTGAGACGTACAATTGTTGATAGAACTTGACACTGCAGTTTATCATGATCAGTTGGATTCAAATAATACTGGCGCATCAAGTTGTTTTCTTCCTATTAAGAAGCCCATAAGACAGCTCACACCTCATTGAAATGCGCTCAGAAAGAAAAACTTTTAAAAGTATCCGTTCATTGCGAATGCTCATAATTATTTCTTTATGTCATTCTATCAGTCTGCAGTCTTTTTGGAAATTTTGTAGAGTTGACATTGAATGAGTTGTACTTAAAGACGTGAGATGTTCAAGCTGTTTTCTGTAAAAATTAAATTTAAATGAGTCTTGACAAAATACTTGTTGACCTCCTTCGGATGGCTACAATTAGTTTAACCAGCATGTCATGAATCTCTTTCAAAGCTTTTCTGAGACTTAGACATATCCAATATTATGGAAGAAAGCAGTAGTTGTACCAATTTTTGAAAGAATTTCCAAATTCTGCAATCAGTCGTAGACCTAAAGATCAAAAAACTTGAATTTTGAAGGTGTAATTTAGTTTGATAATACTTGACAGGGGAAGCTAGACAGTAATTAGTATAGTTTTTTTTTAACCTCTAATGGAAGTATTAGTCTAGGGTTTAACATTGTCTGATTCTTGGCTTATACCCGTCATTTCACAGCTAAGTTGACTTCATAGATTGGGTTGCAATGTCCGCAATTGCCAATGAAAATCCAGGCATACGACTTCAAATCTGAGTGACTCTTGATAAAGTATTTCCAATAGATCTTAGTTAATTGAGATTAATTAACTTCATTTCTTAATAATGCGTATTATTATGGCCCCCACAATTGTAAATGTGAAGGACTGCTATATATATTTTATATGTATATTTATATGTATATATACATATATATATATATATATATATATATATATATATATACATATATATATATGTATATATATATAATATATATATATATATATATATATATATATAAATATATATATATATATATATATATATATATATATTTATAAACATATATATATATATATATATATATATATATATGTATATATATATATATATATTTATATATATATATATAAAATATACATATATATATGTATATTCATGTATATATATATACATTTGTATATATATATATATATATATATATATATATATATAAGTATATATATATATATATATATATATATATATATATATATTTATATATATTTATATGAATCATAATAGTTTAATTTTTTTCAGTTTATTTCATTTGAGGACCGACATTTTCCGCAGAGACAGATAAATTTTATAGAACACGAAGCTTCGATGGTGAAATTACTATTGAATTATTTCCACATATAGTTTATGATTCGATTTTTGAGTCTGACTGAATGAAAAAATTAACATTTGAATCAATGATGTCTGCTCTGTATGTCGTTTGATAGAATACGGTTGGCCGTTGAAAGTCCCTTTTCAATTTCAGGCAACACTTACTGATAACTTGACCGTCTTTGCACAACTCTAACATGCTCGCTGATGTTGAACGCATAATAATTGTTCATAAATTTTAATAGCAAGAGAAGAGCTCTTAGTGCAATGTAATATTTCAGAGCTAATAATTTCAGGTATCGTAGTCATTGGTAATAATTAAGGCTCGGTAGAATCCATTTT
>NC_134470.1:26360574-26483074 GCF_964194025.1 Convolutriloba macropyga
ATAAGAAAAAGTAGGGGCCCATGTATCTAAGCGCAATTGAGCCGCAAAAAATGAATTGAGTTTTCGTTAGGCTTTTTTGGGACAATTCGGCCGAGACGTACAATTATTGATAGAACTTGACACTGTAGTTTATCATGATCAGTTGGATTCAAATAATACTAGTGCATCAAGTTAGTTGTTTTCTTCCTATTAAGAAGCCCATAACACAGCTCACCTCTCACTGGAGTCTTTTTTGGAAATTTTGTACAGTGGACGTTAAATGAGTTGTACTTAAAGACGTGAGATGTTCAAGCCGGTTTTCTGAAAAACTTAAATTTCAAAGGAAAGGGTCTTAACAAATTACTTGTTGACCTCCTTTGGATAGCTACAATTAGTTTAACCATCATGTCAACAATCTTTCAAAGCTTTTCTGAAACTTAGACATATACAAAATTATGGAAGAAAGCAGTAGTTGTTACAATTTTTGAAAGAAGCTCTAAATTCTGTAATCAGTCCTAGACCTTAAGATCAAAAAACTTGAATTTGAAAAGTTTAATTGAGTTTGTTAATACTTATGTGCTGTGGTGCGGGAGGGGAAGCTAGACAGTTATTAGTTTAGTATTTTTTTCAATCGGTAGTGGAAGTATTTGTCTAGGGTTTATTTCTGCCTGATTCTTGGCTTAGGCCTGTCATTTCCCAGCTAAGTTGACTTCTTAGATTGGTTTGCAATGTCCGCAATTGCCAATGAAAATCCAGGCATTTGACTTTAAATCTGAGTGACTCTTGATATAGTAATTCCAATAGATCTTAGTTAATTGAGATTAGTTAACTTCATTTCTTAAAAATGCGTATTATTATGGCCTCCACAATTGTGAAGGACTGCTATATATATATATATATATATATATATATATAAATATATATATATATATATATAAATATATATATATATATATATATATATATATATATATATATATTTATATATATATATATATGGTTGTATAAATATTATACATATTTATATTATATGTATATGCATGTAAATATTTTTATATACATATGTATATATATATATATATAAGTATATATAAAAAATATATATATATATATATAAATATATATATATATATATATGAATCATAATAGTTTAATTTTTTTTCAGTTTTTTTCTTTTGAGGACCGACATTTTCCGCTGAGACATATAAATTTTATGGAAAACGAATCTTCGATGCTGAAATAAATATTGAATTATTTCCACATATAGTTTATGATTCGATTTTTGAGTTTGACTGAATGAAAAAAATTAACATTTGAATCAATGACGTCTGCTCTGTATGTGGTTTGATGGAACACGTTTAGCCGTTGAATTTTTTTATTCAATTTCAGGCAACACTAACTGATAACTTGACCGTCTTTGCACAACTCTAACATGCTTGCTGATGTTGAACGCATAAAAATTGTTCATAAGTCTCAATAGTTTTTCAATACTTATCTTCAATAGTTATCTTCATAGTGATTCCAAGGTAATCCGCAGTTCTCGATTGTTCCAGCGATCATTGACCCAAGAGTGTCTTCACTTGATTTTAAAAACTCAAGTACTGGCATTTCGATAAATTGAAGCTAATGTTATCGTAACTCCATAGCAATACTGAATCTAGATATGTTTTGATTCCGTGTGCGTTTATGTGATTTTATAATACAATAATTTGAGATCGCCAGCAAAAAGAAAGACTTTGGACTTAAAAACAGTTTCAGTTAAGTCATTAATCAAAAATAAGAAAAACTAGGGGCCCAGGTATCTAAGCGAAATTGAGCCGCTAAAAATGAATTGAGTTTTCCTTAGGCTTTTTTGGGACAATTCAGCGGAGACATACAATTGTTGATAGAACTTGACACTGTAGTTTATCACGGTCAGTTGGATTCAAATAATACTAGTGCATCAAGTTAGTTGTTTTCTTCCTATTAAGAAGCCCATAACACAGCTCACCTCTCACTGGAGTCTTTTTTGGAAATTTTGTACAGTGGACGTTAAATGAGTTGTACTTAAAGACGTGAGATGTTCAAGCCGTTTTCTGAAAAACTTAAATTTCAAAGGAAAGGGTCTTAACAAATTACTTGTTGACCTCCTTCAGATAGCTACAATTAGTTTAACCATCATGTCAACAATCTCTTTCAAAGCTTTTCTGAAACTTAGACATATACAAAATTATGGAAGAAAGCAGTAGTTGTTCCAATTTTTGAAAGAAGCTCTAAATTCTGTAATCAGTCCTAGACCTTAAGATCAAAAAACTTGAATTTGAAAAGTTTAATTGAGTTTGTTAATACTTATGTGCTGTGGTGCGGGAGGGGAAGCTAGACAGTTATTAGTTTAGTATTTTTTTCAATCGGTAGTGGAAGTATTTGTCTAGGGTTTATTTCTGCCTGATTCTTGGCTTAGGCCTGTCATTTCCCAGCTAAGTTGACTTCTTAGATTGGTTTGCAATGTCCGCAATTGCCAATGAAAATCCAGGCATTTGACTTTAAATCTGAGTGACTCTTGATATAGTAATTCCAATAGATCTTAGTTAATTGAGATTAGTTAACTTCATTTCTTAAAAATGCGTATTATTATGGCCTCCACAATCGTGAAGGACTGCTATATATATATATATATATATATATATATATATATATGAATATATATATATATATATTTATAAATATATATATATATATATATATGTATGTAAATTTATATATATATATATATATATATATATATATATGGTTGTATAAATATTATACATATTTATAATATATGTATATTCATGTAAATATTTTTATATACATATGTATATATATATATATATATATAAGTATATATAAATATATATATATATATATATATATATATATATAAATATATATATACATATATATATATATATATATATATATATATATATATATAAATATATATATATATATTTATATGAATCATAATAGTTTAATTTTTTTCAGTTTTTTTCATTTGAGGACCGACATTTTCCGCTGAGACATATAAATTTTACGGAAAACGAATCTTCAATGCTGAAATAAATATTGAATTATTTCCACATATAGTTTATGATTCGATTTTTGAGTTTGACTGAATGAAAAAAATTAACATTTGAATCAATGACGTCTGCTCTGTATGTGGTTTGATGGAACACGTTTAGCCGTTGAAATTTTTTTTTCAATTTCAGGCAACACTAACTGATAACTTGACCGTCTTTGCACAACTCTAACATGCTCGCTGATGTTGAACGCATAAAAATTGTTCATAAGTCTCAATAGTTTTTCAATACTTATCTTCAATAGTTATCTTCATAGTGATTCCAAGGTAATCTACAGTTCTCGATTGTTCCAGCGATCATTGACCCAAGAGTGTCTTCACTTGATATTAAAAACTCAAGTACTGGCATTTCGATAAATTGAAGCTAATGTTATCGTAACTCCATAGCAATACTGAATCTAGATCTGTTTTGATTCCGTGTGCGTTTATGTGATTTTATAATACAATAATTTGAGATCGCCAGCAAAAAGAAAGACTTTGGACTTAAAAACAGTTTCAGTTAAGTCATTAATCAAAATAATCAAAATAAGAAAAACTAGGGGCCCAGGTATCTAAGCGAAATTGAGCCGCTAAAAATGAATTGAGTTTTCCTTAGGCTTTTTTGGGACAATTCAGCCGAGACATACAATTGATGATAGAACTTGACACTGCAGTTTATCATGGTCAGTTGGATTCAAATAATACTAGTGCATCAAGTTGTTTTCTTCCTATTAAGAAGCCCATAAGACAGCTCACCTCTCACTGGAATGCACTCAAAAAGTAAAATTTTTAATGGTATCCGTTCATTGCGAATGTTTATAGTTATTACTTCATGTCATTCTATCAGTCTGCAGTCTTTTTTGCAAATTTTGTACCGTGGACGTTAAATGAGTTGTACTTAAAGACGTGAGATGTTCAAGCCGTTTTCTGAAAAACTTAAATTTCAAAGGTTCTTAACAAAATACTTGTTGACCTCCTTCTGATAGCTACAATTAGTTTAACCATCATGTCAACAATCTCTTTCAAAGCTTTTCTAAATCTTAGACATATCCAATATTATGGGAGAACGCGGTAGTTGTACCAATTTTTGAAATTAGTTCTAAATTCTGTGATCAGTCCTAGACCTAAAGATCAAAAAACATGAATTTGAAAGGTTTAATTGAGTTTGATAATACTTATGGGCTGTGGTGCGGGAGGGAAAGCTAGACAGTTATTAGTTTAGTACTTTTTCAACCGCTGTTGGAAGTATTTGTCTACGGTTTATTTCTGCCTTATTCTTGTCTTAGGCCCGTCATTACCTCGCTAAGTTGACTTCATAGATTGGATTGCAGTGTCCGCAATTGCCAATGAAAATCCAGGCATATGACTTTAAATCTGAGTGACTCCTAATAAAGTAATTCCAATAGATCCTAGTTAATTGAGATTAGTTAACTTCATTTCTTAATAATGTGTATTATTATGGCCTCCACAATTGTGAAGGACTGCTATATCTATGTATATATATATATATATATATATATATATATATATAAATATATATATATATATATATATATATATATATATATATATGAGTGTATAAATATTATACATATATATATATATATATATATATATATATATATAAGTAAATATATATATATATATATATATATATATATTTATATGTATATATATATAAATATATATATATATATATATATATTTATATGAATCATAATAGTTTATTTATTTTCAGTTTATTTCATTTGAGGACCGACATTTTCCGCTGAGACAGATAAATTTTATGGAACACGAATCTTTGATTCTGAAATAAATATTGAATTATCTCCACATATTTTATGATTCGATTTTTGGGTCTGACTGAATGAAAAAATTAACATTTGAATCAATGACTTCTGCTCTGTATGTGGTTTGATGGAATACGTTTGGCCGTTGAAATCCCCTTTCAATTTCAGGCAACACTAACTGATAACTTGACCGTCTCTGCACAACTGTAACATGCTCGCAGATGTTGAACGCAAAAAAATTGTTCATAAATTTCAATAGCAAGAGAAGATCTCTTAGTGCAATGTAATATCTGAGAGGTAATAATTTCAGGTATCGTAGTCTTTGGCAATAATTAAGGCTCGGTAGGATCCATCTTGAATTTTTTTCATGAGATTTTTCAAACTTTGAGGTAGATAACAGTTAGATTCATAGATTAGGATTGCAATAAGCGTAATAGATTTAGATTCGCACTAACCGTCAGAAGAAATGATGTGTTCTTCTAATTTGGTGAAAGAATTTGTTGGCTTTACGACTCCGCGATTCTACATGTTCCTTCCAAGTGAAACTCTCGTTCTTAGTGATTACAAGGTTATCCACAGTTCTCGATTGTTCCAGCGATCATTGACCCAAGATTGTCTTCACTTGATATTAAAAACTCAAGTGCTGGCTTTTCGATAAATTGAAGCTAATATTATCGTACTTTCATAGCAATACTGAATCTAGATCTTTTTTGATTCCGTCTGCGTTTACAACATTTTATATTCTAATAATTTGAGATCGCCGGCAAAAACGAAGACTTTGGACTTAAAAACAGTTTCAGTTGAGCCATTTATCAATATAAGAAAAATTAGGGGCCCATGTATTGAGCCCTGAGGTACACCCAAGTTGACGGGCGAATTCTTCAATTTAGATTTCAATTTTTTACGTATTGCTGTGTGTCGCTCAGATAGCCCTGTAAAATCTTGGCCTTACGTAATTGGTCTTACGTAAGAGTATTACATGCTCAATTTGGTCGAAAGATTTGGAAAAGTTAAAGAGAAATTAGTTACTTTCTCGATTGTTCTCAGGAGTGAATTTGTATATTTTATCTGACTAGGTAATCATGTGAAAAAAAACGGGATGTACATGTCTGTTTCGAAACTACGTTTAAAAGACGGCTGTATCTTGGCCAAACTGTCTCGTCAGCCTTTTTCGTGTGTTTTTATTTAGATAAAATCCTCCTGTCTAGTTTTGTTATCATAGTATTTTTCTCTTACTTTACTCTGGGTCTTTCCCACTATAGTACCCCCCCCCCCACGAAACTGTAGCCCCCCACTATGGTATAATTACCATGTATGGTGGGGGGTGGTCTATTAGTTATTTGACCACTAAGCTGGGGGGGCTTTAATGGGAAAGACCCGTTACTCTTATTGGTAGATCGATATCAAAATTCCCGGATCTTTTCGTTTGTGCCCCTAGCTTAGTGGGCGCATATTATTTGCACCCCCAGACGCACATCCCATATTTTTACATAATGATTTACTATGTAATGGCACGTGCTCTAACTGGGGCGCATAACGTACTGGAAGGGGGCACAAACTGAAAAGATCCAAATTCCCTTTGAGAAAAGACAGTAGACAAAGGACGATATGAAGTTCGAAATACATTGAAAGTGGTAAGATCTTGAGCTTTTCCAGTCTGATCTAATAATTAGTAGGAAGAAAAGCGTGAATTCAGTTTAACGCAGTGGTACAACAAATTACAAATCAAATAGAAGCCAGCGTTAAGAAAAGCACGTACATTAAAGGTACATAGAACAATATTAGCAGTTGTATATAATTTAAAAGGAGAAAAGCGTGAATTCAGTTTAACACGGTGGTACAACAAAGAGTAAATATTAAATAGCTTCAGGAAAAGACATATAATAGCAATGTAAAGAGCATTAGATTACATTAATAATCATCGCGTCTAGAAACAAAAATTATTTGAGCCTTCCCTCTTCTATAATGGCCCCTATGGATGATTCGGTTAGTTCCGGTTTTTTTTTAAAACTTTGCAGCCTCTAATGCATAGGAGGCAGCTTCGTAGAAGTGCAAAGCTTAACTTCGTCCGTATGTAACTAACAATATCGCTAAAACCCTCTTCTCGTTTGTGGCTCAATTTCTGAGCTATCCTTGTGATGACTTTGTTTGTGTTGGGACTTGCTCCGCCAGTACATGAGAAGATCAGTGGCGTGAAGGAGCTCTGTTTAACCTCGACAATCCGCTTTTCATATTTCAGTTTCTTCAGTGATTCATGATACCTGTAAGCGTCCTTGGTGTATTTTGGACATGATTTGGCATGCGGATTCAAGACCTTGACGTGGAAGAAGGTACGCTGGAATCCATTTGCTTTAATGTCGAGTCGAGCCTCATCGTCTTTGGTTACTGAGTTGCTTGCAAAGCTCTCGCCTTGAAGCCGAAGAAGTTTCGGCTCCATCTGTACATCATAGCAAACCTGACTCAACAACTCTCCGAAACAATTATGGATTTCGTTATGCCTCAGGTGAGTATATCCTCCTTTCGGGCAGTGGAGGGAGTGTGCGATTGTCCATTTTTCTCCACATGCGCAAAATTCGGGGGTTCTCTCAAGGTCCCAATGATATCTCAAACACAGCCCATCTCGAAATTCAGATTTCTTCATGTTGAATCCGTATTTTTTAAGTGGCAGAGCATTCAACCAATTGGACGAGTCCTTCTCTGAAACTAATGTCACAATGAATTGTTCTTTTTCGTCCATATCATTCAGTACTTGGTTTCTGCGCTCAATTAACGACTTCGAGTTCTTTTGTCTTATCTGTATCCTTAATTTGCTGAATTGAGATTCGTCTTCTCGACAGGCTGCGAAGGCATCGGAAATTAGACATGAGTTCGGGTAGTCATTCAGTCGCTGATCTGGATGTTGTATATTCAGGCCTCCATATCTGAGGGGCAGAGCCAACAATTTCCGCATTGTTTCATCGGGATTGGGTTTGCCAGTGATGGCTGTAATCAGTTCCGTTTTAATATGATTCTCGATTGTGTCAAAATGTTGGTGCATATCTGGTGTTGTTCTGGACATGAATGTCAATTTATTTTGCAGGCCTTTGGTCAGACATGCGTAGGCATTCTGTGATGATGTTTTGGCGAACTTTGCAAGTTTTTGTATCATGGTTATCATTTTCTCTGTGAAATCTTTTGTTTTCTCCGCGCAGGCTCTTCTTTCCCCAATTACTGATCCCAGAACTCGAGTACCATCAGTAATCTCGACTTCAGAGTTCTTGAATGTGCGCTCCACCTTCTTACGTAAGCAGTTTTTCACTATCAGTTGACATTTCGGGGCATTAACAAAATAGCCGAAGGCTTTCCCTATTGTTTTGAGGGTCTTGAAGGCATCCAAATCGGGAAGTGTCTCGGCCATGCTGCCATCATCAGCGTACCATTTTTGAACGATTGATGGATTCAACTTTCTGATCATTGGCATGATTGAAATGCCATACATTGCCATGGCTATTGTTGTTGTTGTTGTTGGGGATTTACAGTTTTCATTTTTGTCCAAGGATCCATTTGACTACTTTCTTTTGAAATCTTTCAAGCTGTTGTAGCTCACCTCGGTTCGGATTTGTGCATGCAGAGCCATATAAGAGTACTGGCAAAATTAGTGACTTGTAGAGACTTGGGTCACCTTGTGTTCTTCCTTCTTCGGATAGTAGGGTTTCACCATTGACAAATAGTTTAGACGGGTAGATATATGAATTGTAGACTGCTGATGTTAGCGAAGGACAGATTCTGTCAATATTCCGCATAGCTAGTTTCCTATGGAGCGCATTGAAGGCATTTGATGCATCAATTAGGAGGATAGCTTCAGTTTCTGGTTGCTGGTATGTTTCTCTAAGCGAATGTATAGCGTGCTCAATTCCACATTTTTGTCCAAGACATAGTTGGGTTGCATCGCCAATCGTTTGGAGATCTTTTGAGATGCATCTGAATATGCATCTGCCGATAATCCGTCTGAGAACTTCTCCAATTCCACTGGGGCGGATGCCTAGGCATTTGTCTAAGGGCATTAGTGCTTTAGTTTTGTTTGCGCACCAGACCTGGGAAGCGCGGCTTTTGGCGAAGCGCGAGCCCAGTATATTGCTGTAAGTTCAAAATATAATGAATTTTGGCAGTTAATCACGCTGTTGTGATGTTTCATAGTGGGGGCGCACTGTTCCGTCCATTGGGTTCATCATACCTCCTCTTCCCTTTTGTTTGGACATGTTAAAAAAATTAGCTAGTGCTCATTTCAAATTATTTACTTTGCGTTTGATTTTAAGGTGCTCATGAATTCATTAGACAGTTCTGACAATTTACCTATTTTATTCCAACGTGCGAGCGATTTGGTCGATGGGCTCAAGGAGTCTTCCATTGAACACTTTGAAGAAAATGTTAGAAGTGCCATAAGCTCGTTGGAAACTTGTACCAAAATGGTCAGTTCGTTACAATTATTCAGCAAAAACGAGTCTGTAGAAGAAATCAGTACATCTTCTTTGCAATATTTACTACTACCAGCTTTATTGGGCGACATGACTAATATTTTACCTTTAAATTCACCGGAGGCTCGATTGCCTAACCTGAGGAACACAATCAGCTATTATGACGACTTTTTGAAGAGATGCCAGAATTATGAGCTTTGTAATGATGTTCTGCTAAGCTCGGCATTTGAGAAAAACGAATCTCAGAGTATTGAAGCTCAGTTACAGCAAAGAAGTAAATTGATAGCAAAATACAAAGAGCGAAAGCAGCTAAGAACTATGATGGAGAACCTCAGGTAATTTTGATTGATAGTTCTTTTTACTGGATCTCCACCAAATAGTAGTAAGTCATGTCTCTAAAGAATTCGATTGACCAGTGAGTTTTGTCAGTGTAGATCACAAAATTGAGATCACGCCAGAAATCATTTCACGACGAGAAAGATTTGCACTAGGATGCAAGATATATTAGAGCATCCGATCGATATTCTTGATCATTTTTCTACTCTTTGCAAGTTTTTGAACCCCTTTTTTAAACATTTAAAAATAAATTTCTCAAGCTCATTTGATCGATTTTACTGCGTCTTAAGTGTCAAATTAATTGCAACATTCCGCCCAATTGCCACAATGTAGCTGCATAATATCAATGATACAATTAAAAATTTCGGGGTAATTTATATTGAGCTTTTTCAAACTTGGTTGATGCATTGTTTTTTGAAGACGAGATTACCAACATGATTGATGTTATTAGGAAAACTGAATCATCAACAGACGAGGAATCTTGCCGCAAGATTTTGCTATTGAAAATTCAAATTGCTATTGAAGAAACTCAGCATACTTTAAGCCATCTAATACGAGAAAAGCAAATGCTCGATGAGAGGTTCAATAACAAAATCGGAGAATTGCCTGACAAATATGCGAAACACGAGAACATTAGCGTACCCTCTTTACATAAACCTGCTGTGCTGATACTCACCAGAGACCAAGTTCAGAAGGCCGTCTTTGGAGCTGGCTATCCCTCAGTTCCAACAATGACACTGGACGAGTGGTACGAGCAGCAATGTGGGAGTTGCTCGGACGGGGGTGCAACTGAACGACTTCCAGAAAGGTCAGTAGGGGATGGAGGAATGTGTCTGTGAGCTATATTCAACAAAATTTTCTCGTTAGAATTTCAATTTAAACAAGCCTTTGACTCATTTAGAAATATCGGAAAGTTTAACTTACAGTTTAAGGGCAAATTGATTAAGTCACTAGTTTATTATAAATGAATCTTCAAGAAATTGTGCTTAGAATCAATACTCGGTTCAAATTGATGAATCTAGATAGCTATAATTAGAGTAAGATTATTTTCAGCATGTATTGAATGTTTTTGATGAATCCGGAATTGCGAATGATTTCTTAGAAAAGTGCAAATGCAAACTATCATTGTATTCCTAGCCTAATTGTTGCAATAGACTTATCAAATAGCAATTTCGTTTGCTGTTTAAAAAGTAGCTATTCAGATAACTGTGTTCGAGGAATCAGATAAGAGCGGGATAGCCCTTGATTTATAGGGATTTTAGAGATCCGATTTATGGTTCAATGAGATCCAGATTCATTAGAACTGATGCTGCTCACCTAAGATCAAATTACCAATTGCATATAAAAACTACATTATTTTTTGTTCCTAAATTAATGATTACAGTGGTAATCAATGGAGTTAAGTCAGCTTCGGCAAAACAAAGACAAATTTGATCATTTTTCTACCACTGTCGATGAGATCCGTGACAGTGTTAAAACAGTTGAATGTGATTGGTCTAGTGTTGTGAAAACTTTATCTGAGAATCAGTCTGACAATTCTGCGAAACAGACTGTTGTCTTTTAGAACACTCCTGAAAATTTTTCTAAAAACTACTTACAATCCAAGCAGGCTGATAACAATGCAGTTCAGCAGTCTTTCAATAAAATATCTGCCCCTGCGAAGTTTTCTTGATGTTAGATTGATTGGTAAGACAGACTCTTCGAACACTTCCAAGCCTCACCTTGTTGAGGTCACTTTGAAGTATGTATTTGATCGCAGGGTAGTTATGAGCTGCGCAATTTGAAGTTATTTTACTGCGCTAAGAAGATCGAAATATAGGAGGAGCGTGAAGATTTCTTTATCGCAACTTCGAGCCTTACCCGTTCCCACTGCATAATTAAATATTTACTACTACCACCCTTACTATTTTTGAACCGAGTTGTCATAACATATCTGCTCTTCAAATGCGAACTAAGTTTACGAATTTATGCATCAGTAACCATATTGATCTGTTTTTCTGACCGAGACCTCACTTGTTGGTTCTATAGATGACAGCATTTTATACCTTTTCAACTGTTTTAATGTTATTCCTCAAATGGACAGATCCAACAACATCGTCGGTGATGTTGCTATTCTTACCTCAGTTTACGCTGCGAGATCTGTCGATTGGCTTCACGCTCTGGATGTGATTATCCATCCGCCGTAGCAATAAATCTGCCTCAGGAATATATTTATCTATTTGTTTTTATTTTACCTTCAACCGTTTCGCGGTGCCTTTAATGTTTGGAATGACAGTGCAGCTGAATCAGTTGCGTTTTCCACTGATCAAGGTGCAAGTCTTACCTGCAGTTCATAACATGAGCTAATTTGTTATGTACTAGGTAATTTCAACATGACTGGTTTGGATTGGGAGATAATTACCGGCACTAATTGTCGTGAATGTGTTTGTTGAAATTTGCGCCGAATAGAATTTGATGCCGCTAGTTTTATCAACTACGCACGATAAGAGCAATGATATGGACATTCTATCACGCGACTCAGACTATTAGACACATTGTATCTTTTAAAATTTGCTCGATTAGTTAACATCAAACAATTGTATTACGTCTACATGATTGAGACCCTTTCCCCTTGTCGTGCGAAGGTTTTTTCTTTTAACGATTCAAAACATTTTATCTTCCTTTGTTTATAACTGTTGCAATATTTCACATTTTCTTGATACCTCTCGATAGATGATATATCCATTTAACAGTTTTTTGATTCTGCTCCTCATTTCTATTCTTCACAGCGTTAACTGTCTTAACGCTATTCGCAGGTTTTGTTAAGAACCCCGAAGCGAGCAATCTGCAGAAGTTAGAGGAGACTTAAGAGTCTCCCTGCAACAGTCTATCGAACTCAACAGATTTTGTTTTATCAAGAGCTCGATTACTGTTGCTTTCTGTAGTGTAAGATTGTCACTCACTTCTAAACAGACTATGCGATTCTCATTAACCCACTCCCAACTTCCGCTTCACAATTCTGTTTATTTTGTGTCGAATTCTCTATCAGCGAGCGCTTTCAGTACGTTTTCTCAGCTTTTTTCAATGAGAAGCGCTGAGTCTTCTTTTTATCCGACTAAGCTTCATCCACTGAAGATTTCCAAGCCTCTATTGCTTCTATGAAAAAACAGGTCTCATGTCTAGTACAAAAAGAACGAGTTAAAAGTCTTACGGTTTTCGGCCTGGAAAACGGCTCAGCGACTGTCTTGTTCTTTGTGTGTTCTTGTTCTTCATCGTTTTCAGTTCAGTCTACTCACTCTTCAGTTTCCTTTCCAAACTGCTTTTGTACATCCTCTTCATAAAGGGGGCAAAAAAATTGCCTTGAGAATTATCGTCCAGTTAGTTCGTTGCCCGAGATATCCCTTGTTTTTGAGAGACTACTATTTGAATTTATACATCAGAATATGTGCCACCATCTTCATCTCAAACAGTTTGGCTTCCAATCGAGAAAAAGCCCGTTCACGCAATTGATACAAAGACACTATTCGCAGAAAGTTTAAGGGTACTTGTCTTTACACTGTCTCTCTTGGTTACCAGAAAGCATTCGACGACGTTCCTCATACTATTCTCATTCACAAACTTGGAACATTCATTCAAATCGTTTTTCTCCCTCTTTATTTCTTACCAAATTGATTGTTAACTAAAAAGAAGTAATATATCTGGTGTTATTTCAGAGTCCCTACACATTCTCAGTTGAGTTCCTGAGGGCTCTGTTCTCGATCCAATCGTTCCTATTTTATGTAAACGATTTGTCTGGTGTTTTTTATACTGTATTTCATATCTTTTCTGATGCAGAAATGAAAATGTCCTTGACTTCTAGTGATCTAGCTTGACTACGGCTTTGGAATCTTGAGAATAGACTGGTATTGAATAGAATGAGAAGGGAGTCTCTTCTGTTTACCTATTCTGTGAAGTCCGCTTTATTTCTTTGTGGTATTGCTTTTGAAACTTGACTCGTACAAGAAGCTTGCTGTAATAATTGATAAGAATCAAAGGGACTAAACCTGCTGAAATCCAGCTTGTGTCATTTACACGAGAAATTCATTGTCTTTAGAGGTCTATTCCGTTCAATACTGTCAGCAATATAATGTATAGTTTTGTTCGTTATGGAAGCCACGTATGACATACTAATAATTCATTGATGATGAAGCTCGACAGATTTCAATTTTGTGGCTTTGTATGAGGATTTGGCAACAGAATTTCTTATGTCGAGTTTCTTGGGAACAATAGTTTTTACGCATTTGTTTTCACCTGCAACCTGGTCCTCACATTTTTTTAAATCCAACTTCTCAATGAAAAGTATGGTGCTGATTTTTGAAAGTATATTAAAGTAGCCGCCAAAAAGGCTAATTTTCGTTCATCAGCATTCAACATTTTTCACATTGTACTGCTCACTAAAATTGCCTACAATTCTTTTTCTGGACGTGTCATTTCTCAGTATAAGTTCCTGTAACGACATGGAGTAAAAGACTTTTAAAAATCTACGTCCACATGTCATTCGTCGGCATCTAATCCGCGGGCTTAAATCGTTTTCCTCGGATAGTTATTGCTTGTTTTATACATGTTGTTTGTTGCCAATTAAACACCTGTAGAACTTCCAAAAGTGTGTTAATAACTGTTTGTGTACAACAGATAATGTCTCTTTTGAGACGTAAGTCTCTCTCTCTCTCTCTCTCTCGTGATTTCTCTCATTGATCATGGGTATATTTCCTGGAGCTTTTTTATCTCAAATCCAAATCACCATCTTGATATAGTAGTCAGATCTCTGCTGTAAGTTTTTACTTCTGTAAAACAAAACGAACTATATTTGTTTTTTTGACAGTGTTAATCCTTCTCTGCTTAGTTTCTTTCTTCGCAATATTTTTACTCGCTCAAGTCTGAATTGACCAACAGAGGGTAAATATGTTGACCGACACAGGAAATGAGCAGGAGTTTTCAATCTTGGGCACGAGATTTGTGGCAACGATGCAGATGAAGGGGCTCTTCAAATCACAGCTGGGGAGAGAGGCGTAACCCAATGAGCATCCAAAACTGGCCAATGGTGCAAGCAATGATGGGAAGAAAATCCACAAGGTGCTGATGGAGGGAAATGCGAAGGAATTTGCTGACTTCAAGAAGAGGAACAATATGTTGTGCCAACTGGCACTGACTCTAGATGCAACATCACCCATGCTAATGAGCCATGTCTGTGTGGTAGACGACGGCATAGTAGATGGAGAAAAGGCTTGGAAGCTTTCGATTGAGATTTCAGAGTTGGGAGACGCCGACAGTGGTGACTTTGTTGGGACAGCTGGTTCGACTGCTGCTCGAAGAATCTGAGGATCCGGACAGCTTCATCAGAAGAAAAGAGCTGCTCACAAGGCTGCAAGAAGGCGGGAAAGATGTCTAAGAGACCCTCTTCAGCGCCTTGGTCCTGCAGAACTCCTATGAGAGCTCAGCACAGACAATGGACAAAGTGGTGAAGAGCTGTTTCAAAATGCCTTGTTTGCAATTCCTGGACACTTTGTCAAAGGCTGCAGGTAGGATGTGACAGCGCAATGTCAGTGAGGGTGGGTCCAACATTGGCGTTACCAGACGTGTTCTGGGTGGCTCATTCCCAGTGGAAGACAATAAGCATGCTAGTAGACAATGATTTTACAGCCACATATTGCCAACATCGATTCGTTCATGGACTTGGTGCCCATTTAATGAGTGGTCTAAAATCCCAAGGTAGAGGCTGCTAGAGTGGTGGGCAGAGGCTGTGTGAGGTTAAGCATACCCTCAAACAGGGGGAAATCCAATGCGAATTTGCACGTGCCTGACTATTCAAACCTCTCAATCTCAAGATGCACGCAGTGGAGACGTAGCTTCTTTTTCGAGAAAAACAGCTGCATAGTCGACTGGTTTATCTAATTCAAGTCGATGTGGTCAGAAACGGACCAGAGACAGGGGAGCTGGAAAGTTTGTTCAAGGTGTGCGTATTGGCCAAGATCACTGACTCCAGTACCAAGGGTGGCAGAAACACAAGCAGAGGAGAAACTGGAGAGTATTTTCACAGATGTAAATTGTCCTTTAGAGAGTATAGTCGCTGTAAAGGTTACGTTTCGTTCGCTTTTTGTTCGCATTTCAGTACACAAGGTTTAATTTGGATTGACTCACCAAGATAATATGGGGAGCAGCAATTCTTCATGAGACAAGGATAAAAAGCTCTCCTCTCACATTCGTGATGTAGAGATGAAAATTGCCACGCAGAGCTAATGCGAGGTGTAAAACCTAAGCTCTCATTTACTAAGTTGTCTATTTTCGGATGCACAGTCTATATCTTAGTAGTCAGATTTCAGCTGTAATTTTTGCTGTAAAATAAAGCGAACTCAATCTGTTTTTACAGTTAAAATACTTGTCTGCTTGGTTTCTTTCTTGGCAATTTTTTTGCTCGCTCAGGTCTCAATTGACCAACCGAGAGTAAAGATGTTTACCGACACAGGAAATGAGGAGTGTACAATCTTGGCCACGAGATTTGTGGCTGTGATACAGACGAAGGGGCTCTACAAATCACACTTGGCGAGGGAGGAGTAACCCAATGAGCCTCCAAAATTGGTCAATCGTGCACCTAGAAGAATAATCACAAGGTGCTGAAGTGTATGTGGGAGTTGACCACATAGTAGATGGAGAAAAAGCTTGGAAGCTTTTGCAAGAGATATTTCAGAGACGCCGACAGTTTTGACTTTGTTGGCACAGCTGGCTCGACTGCAGCCCGAAGAATGTTAGGATCCGGACAGCTTCTTCATCAGAAGACAAGAGCTGCTCACAAGACTGGGGTGGAAAACCAGGGGAGGAAGTCTCAGAGACCCTCTCCAAAGCCTTTGTCCTGCAAAACTTCTATGAGAGCTCAGCGCAGACAAGAGACAAAGTGGTTCAGAGCTGTTTCAAAGTGACTTCTGTTTGCGATCCCTGGACACTGTCAAGGATTTCAGGTAGGTGACAGCGCAATGCAGCAATTTTGGTGAGAAGATTCGCCTGTACAGGGCATGTAGTAGACAAAGAGTTGGAGGTAAACCGGAGTTAGTGGGGATGAGTCCGACAGTTGCGTTACCAGACGTGTTCTGGGCGGCTAATTCCCAATGGAAGACAGCAAGCATGCTTGTAGACAATGATTGTACAGCCACATATTGACAAACATTGATGCGTTCATGGACTTGGTGCCCATTTAATGAGTGGTCTAAAATCCCAAGAGTAGTGGGCAGAGGCTGTGTGAGGTTAAGCATACCCTCAAACAGGGGGAAATCCAATGCGAATTTGTATGTGCCTGACTATTCAAACCTCTCAGTCTCAAGATGCACGCAGTGGAGACGTAGCTTCTTTTTCGAGAAAAACAGCTACATAGTCGACTGGTTTATCTAATTCAAGTCGATGTGGTCAGAAACGGACCAGAGACAGGGGAGCTGGAAAGTTTGTTCAAGGTGTGCGTATTGGCCAAGATCACTGACTCCAGTACCAAGGGTGGCAGAAACACAAGCAGAGGAGAAACTGGAGAGTATTTTCACAGACGTAAATTGTCCTTTAGAGAGTAAAGTCGCTGTAAAGGTTACGTTTCGTTCGCTTTTTGTTCGCATTTCAGTACACAAGGTTTAATTTGGATTGACTCACCAAGATAATATGGGGAGCAGCAATTCTTCATGAGACAAGGATAAAAAGCTCTCCTCTCACATTCGTGATGTACAGATGAAAAATGCCACGCAGAGCTAATGCGAGGTGTAAAACCTAAGCTCTCATTTATTAAGTTGTCTATTTTCGGATGCACAGTCTATATCTTAGTAGTCAGATTTCTGCTGTAATTTTTGCTGTAAAATAAAGCGAACTCAATCTGTTTTTACAGTTATAATACTTGTCTGCTTGGTTTCTTTCTTGGCAATTTTTTTGCTCGCTCAGGTCTCAATTGACCAACCGAGAGTAAAGATGTTTACCGACACAGGAAATGAGGAGTGTACAATCTTGGCCACGAGATTTGTGGCTGTGATACAGACGAAGGGGCTATACAAATCACACTTGGCGAGGGAGGAGTAACCCAATGAGCCTCCAAAATTGGTCAATCGTGCACCTAGAAGAATAATCACAAGGTGCTGAAGTGTGTGTGGGAGTTGACCGCATAGTAGATGGAGAAAAAGCTTGGAAGCTTTTGCAAGAGATATTTCAGAGACGCCGACAGTTTTGACTTTGTTGGCACAGCTGGCTCGACTGCAGCCCGAAGAATGTTAGGATCCGGACAGCTTCTTCATCAGAAGACAAGAGCTGCTCACAAGACTGGGGTGGAAAACCAGGGGAGGAAGTCTCAGAGACCCTCTCTAAAGCCTTTGTCCTGCAGAACTTCTATGAGAGCTCAGCGCAGATCAGAGACAAAGTGGTTCAGAGCTGTTTCAAAGTGACTTCTGTTTGCGATCCCTGGACACCGTCAAGGATTTCAGGTAGGTGACAGCGGAATGCAGCAATTTTGGTGAGAAGATTCGCCTGTACAGGGCATGTAGTAGACAAAGAGTTGGAGGTAAACCGGAGTTAGTGGGGATGGGTCCGACAGTTGCGTTACCAGACGTGTTCTGGGCGGCTAATTCCCAATGGAAGACAGCAAGCATGCTTGTAGACAATGATTGTACAGCCACATATTGACAAACATTGATGCGTTCATGGACTTGGTGCCCATTTAATGAGTGGTCTAAAATCCCAAGGTAGAGGATTCTAGAGTAGTGGGCAGAGGCTGTGTGAGGTTAAGCATACCCTCAAACAGGGGGAAATCCAATGCGAACTTGTATGTGCCTGACAACTCTTCAAACCTCTGTCTCAAGATGCACGCAGTGCAGACGTAGCTTCTTTTTCGAGAAAAACAGCTGCATAGTCGACTGGTTTATCTAATTCAAGTCGATGTCAGAAACGGACCAGAGACAGGGGGAGCTGGAAAGTTTGTTCAAGGTGTGCGTATTGGCCAAGATCACTGATTCCGGTACCAAGGGTGGTAGAAACAGAAGCAGAGGAGAAACTGGAGAGTATTTTCACAGATGTAAATGGTCCTTTAGAGAGTAGAGTCGCTGTAAAGGTTACGTTTCGTTCGCTTTTTGTTCGCATTTCAGTACAAAAGGTTTAATTTGGATTTGACGGATATAGAAAGATGTTTGCTCTTTGACTCACCAAGATAATAATAATAAGGGGAGCATTAATTCTATATGAAACAAGGACAAAAAGCTCTCCTCTCACATTCGTGATGTAGAGAAGAAAAATGCCACGCAGAGCTAATGCGAGGTGTAAAACCTAATCTCTCAATTATTAAGTTGTCTATTTTCGGATGCACAGTCTATATCTTGATATAGTAGTCAGATTTCTGCTGTAATTTTTGCTGTAAAATAAAGCTAACTCAATCTGTTTTTTACAGTTATAATAATTGTCTGCTTGGTTTCTTTCTTGGCAATTGTTTTGCTCGCTCAGGTCTCAATTGACCAACCGAGAGTAAAGATGTTTACCGACTCAGGAAATGAGGAGTGTACAATCTTGGCCACGAGATTTGTGGCTGTGATACAGACGAAGGGGCTCTACAAATCAGTTGGCGAGGGAGGAGTAACCCAATGAGCCTCCAAAATTGGTCAATCGTGCGCCTGGAAGAATAATCACAAGGTGCTGAAGTGTATGTGTGGGAGTTGACCGCATAGTAGATGGAGAAAAAGCTTGGAAGCTTTTGCAAGAGATATTTCAGAGTTGGGAGACGCCGACAGTTTTGGCTTTGTTGGCACAGCTGGCTCGACTGCAGCCCGAAGAATGTGAGGATCCGGACAGCTTCATCAGAAGACAGGAGCTGCTCACAAGACTGGGGTGAAAAACCAGGGGAGGAATTCTCAGAGACCCTCTCCAAAGGCTTGGTCCTGAAGAACTTCTATGAGAGCGCAGCGCAGACAAGAGACAAAGTGGTTCAGAGCTGTTTCAAAGTGACTTCTGTTTGCGATCCCTGGACACTGTCAAGGATTTCAGGTAGAAGATGACAGCGCAATGCAGCAATTTTGGTGAGAAGAGTCGCCTGTACAGGGCATGTAGTAGACAAAGAGTTGGAGGTAAACCGCAGTTAGTGGGGATGGGTCCGACAGTTGCGTTACCAGACGTGTTCTGGGTGGCTAATTCCCAATGGAAGACAGCAAGCATGCTAGTAGACAATGATTGTACAGCCACATATTGACAAACATTGATGCGTTCATGGACTTGGTGCCCATTTAATGAGTGGTCTAAAATCCCAAGGTAGAGGATTCTAGAGTAGTGGGCAGAGGCTTTGTGAGGTTAAGCATACCCTCAAAAAGGGGGAAATCCAATGCGAACTTGTATGTGCCTGACAATTCTTCAAACCTCCTCTGTCTCAAGATGCACGCAATGGGGACAAAGCTTCTTCGAGAAAGAAAACAACTTATGAAACTCCAGAAGAGAACTTGCTTCCCCTGCAGCGTTCTCGAGTTCAGGTTGGGATAGGAAGTAGCATAGTCGACTGGTTTATCTAATTCAAGTCGATGTGGTCAGAAATGCACCAGAGATAGTGGGGGAGCTGGAAAGGTTTTTCAAGGCGTGCGTATTGGCCAAGATTACAGACTCCAGTACAGAGAGTGGCAGTAACGCAAGCAGAGGAGAAACTGGAGAGTATTTTCACAGATGTAATGGGTCCTTTTAAGAGTCGCTTTAAAGGTTACGTTTCGTCCGCTTTTTTCGCATTCCAGTACACAAGATTTGTTTTGGATTTGACGGATATAGAAAGATGTTAGCTCTTTGACTCACCAAGATAATATGGGGAGCCGCAATTCTCCATGAAACAAGGATGAAAAACACTCGTGACGATGAGAAGAAAAATGCGCAGCAGAGCTATGGCGAGGTATAAAACCTAAGCTGTCAATTATTAAATTATCTATTTTCGGTTACACAGTCATGAAGGAAGAAAGGGAAATCATCAAACTTTAACTTATGGCACTGGAAGGAAAGTTTGTGGGTTAGATTGAGAATGATAATGGATACCTCTTGCAAATACCAGTTGCACGCAAGGTTATGGATGCTCAAGGTATTATCATCAAGGAATCTGAAGAGGTCTCAAACCCTGAGCGTGAAGACCCGAGACACAGTTTTGAGACGATGCCGCGGATGTTGAAGCAGCACTAGATAGATTTATTGCAACAGCGAGCCAGAGAGGCTCAGAGATCCTAGAGGACAGTGACGCAGAAGACCATTCAACCAACGACACGGCTGGTTGCAATGATGAGGCACAGGAGCAAGTGGAACGTGCAGAGCCCAGACCAGGGACACGAGAGAGAGGCACTTTCTGAAATTTTTCTGGATAAGTGGGGACCCATCTTGCTGTGATTGACGAGACTATGCGGAACTCAAGGCAATCTATGAAGCCAAGAAATGCGATGATCGGAAAAGTGGCACTGGTCATTGAAAAATGAGGTCAAGGCTCTCCAATACATGACTTGGAATCCAGTTTGACCACCCACGGACAGACGTAATGACGGGAAAGTTGGTCTACGATTTGAAATTGGGAAACAGTTTGAAATTGGGAAACACTTTCAAACTGTTTCCCAATTTGAAATTGGGAAACAAATTGGGAGCGAAAGGCTTCAAACAAGTGGAAGGGCTGGACTTCTTTGAGACTTTTGAGCCTAGCCTAACTGTAAGCCGTAAACATTCTGGATTCTAATTCAACTATCGGCGATGCAGCGCAACGAAATTCACCAGTTTGATGTCAAGACCGCTTACGTTCCCCAAATGAGGAAGAAGTGGATCTGGAACAGTGACAGGAATTTATGAAGCTGGTGTCAGATGGAGAGAAATAAGTATGTCGACTAAATAAATCAATTTCTAGTTCGAAACAGGCTGCTAAGAGCAGGGGTTCACCAGAAGCCGGAAAGATCACTGCTTGTCCGCAAGAGCAGAGACAGATGGTTACACATTCATTCTGGTTTAGGTTGACGACGTCATAGAAGCATGCAGAAACATGACAAACCAATCTCAAGAAGCCCCTAGAAGCATCTTTTTAAATGGAAGACTGTGGAGATTTTTAAATGGAAGACCCTGGTTTCTGGGTCTCAGTCATGTGAGAAGAGGGTGAAACCAAAATTGACAAAGAACTCTACATAGAGACAATGCTTGAGCGTTTGCAAATGAATGATTGCAAACCGTCAAGAACCCGTCGAGATATTTCAGAGTTGGGAGACGCCGACAGTTTTGGCTTTGTTGGCACAGCTGGCTCGACTGCAGCCCGAAGAATGTGAGGATCCGGACAGCTTCATCAGAAGACAAGAGCTGCTCACAAGACTGGGGTGAAAAACCAGGGGAGGAAGTCTCAGAGACCCTCTCCAAAGCCTTGGTCCTGCAGAACTTCTATGAGAGCTCAGCGCAGATAAGAGACAAAGTGGTTCAGAGCTGTTTCAAAGTGACTTCTGTTTGCGATCCCTGGACACTGTCAAGGATTTCAGGTAGAAGATGACAGCGCAATGCAGCAATTTTGGTGAGAAGAGTCGCCTGTACAGGGCATGTAGTAGACAAAGAGTTGGAGGTAAACCGGAGTTAGTGGGGATGGGTCCGACAGTTGCGTTACCAGACGTGTTCTGGGTGGCGAATTCCCAATGGAAGACAGCAAGCATGCTAGTAGAAAATGATTGTACAGCCGCATATTGACAAACATTGATGCGTTCATGGACTTGGTGCCCATTTAATGAGTGGTCTAAAATCCCAAGGTAGAGGATTCTAGAGTAGTGGGCAGAGGCTGTGTGAGTTTAAGCATACCCTCAAAAAGGGGGAAATCCAATGCGAACTTGTATGTGCCTGACAATTCTTCAAACCTCCTCTGTCTCAAGATGCACGCAATGGGGACAAAGCTTCTTCGAGAAAGAAAACAACTTATGAAACTCCAGAAGAGAACTTGCTTCCCCTGCAGCGTTCTCGAGTTCAGGTTGGGATAGGAAGTAGCATAGTCGACTGGTTTATCTAATTCAAGTCGATGTGGTCAGAAATGCACCAGAGATAGTGGGGGAGCTGGAAAGGTTTTTCAAGGCGTGCGTATTGGCCAAGATTACAGACTCCAGTACAGAGTGGCAGTAACGCAAGCAGAGGAGAAACTGGAGAGTATTTTCACAGATGTAATGGGTCCTTTTAAGAGTCGCTTTAAAGGTTACGTTTCGTCCGCTTTTTGTTCGCATTCCAGTACACAAGATTTGTTTTGGATTTGACGGATATAGAAAGATGTTAGCTCTTTGACTCACCAAGATAATATGGGGAGCCGCAATTCTCCATGAAACAAGGATAAAAAACACTCGTGATGATGAGAAGAAAAATGCGCAGCAGAGCTATTGCGAGGTATAAAACCTAAGCTGTCAAGTATTAAATTGTCTATTTTCGGTTACACAGTCATGAAGGAAGACAGGGAAATCATCAAACTTTAACTTATGGCACTGGAAGGAAAGTTTGTGGGTTAGATTGAGAATGATAATGGATACCTCTTGCAAATACCAGTTGCACGCAAGGTTATGGATGCTCAAGGTATTATCATCAAGGAATCTGAAGAGGTCTCAAACCCTGAGAGAAGACGACTTGCCTACTAGAGAGCCCAGACAATGACAAAACAGCCAGGGCACATCTGCAATGAAGCATGAATCTGAGCGTGAAGACCCAGGACACAGTTTTGAGACGAAGCCGCGGATGTTGAAGCAGCACTAGTTAGATTTATTGCAACAGCGAGCCAGAGAGGCTCAGAGATCCTAGAGGACAGTGACGCAGAAGACCATTCAACCAACGACACGGCTGGCTGCAATGATGAGGCACAGGAGCAAGTGGAAAGTGCAGAGCCCAGACCAGGGACAAGAGAGGCACTTTCTGACGTTTTTCTGGATAAGTGGGGACCCATCTTGCTGTTATTGACGAGACTATGCGGAACTCAAGGCAATCTATGAAGCCAAGGAGTGCGATGATCGGAAAAGTGGCACTGACCATTGAAAAATGAGGTCAAGGCTCTCCAATACATGACTTGGAATCCAGTTTGACCACCCACAGACAGACGTTATCACGGGAAAGTTGGTCTACAATTTGAAATTGGGAAACAGTTTGAAATTGTGAAACAATTTCAAACTGTTTCCCAATTTGAAATTGGGAAACAAATTGGGAGCGAAAGGCTTCAAAGAAGTGGAAGGGCTGGACTTCTTTGAGACTTTTGAGCCTAGCCTAACTGTAAGCCGTAAACATTCTGGATTCTAATTCAACTATCGGCGATGCAGCGCAACGAGATTCAACAGTCTGATGTCAAGACCGCTTTCTTGCGTTCCCCAAATGAGGAAGAAGTGGATCTGGAACAGTGACAGGAATTTATGAAGCTGGGGTCAGATGGAGAGAAATAAGTATGTCGACTAAATAAATCAATTTATAGTTCGAAACAGGCTGCTAGGAGCAGGGGTTCACCAGAAGCCGGAAAGATCACTGCTTGTCCACAAGAGCAGAGACAGATGGTTACACATTCATTCTGGTCTAGGTTGACGATGTCATAGAAGCCTGCAGAAACATGACAAACCAATCTCAAGAAGCCCCTAGAAGCATCTTTTTAAATGGAAGACTGTGGAGATTACACTGGTTTCTGGGTCTCAGTCATGTGAGAAGAGGGTGAAACCAAAATTGACGAACTCTACATAGAGACAATGCTTGAGCGTTTGCAAATGAATGATTGCAAACCTTCAAGAACCCCAGCCGTCTTGATCTTAACTTTTCAGTCAGCAAAGTGGAGACAAAGAAGTAGATCAGAGAATCCACAGAACTCAAAACAGACGAGGTCAGATATCTTGTTCAGTTTTTTTTCAGACGCATGAATGCAATCACAAATCAATAATGGCAGTATGTAAAACGACTATTACGATATCTGCAAGGTTCAAAACCATTAAAACTTTTTTGAAGAGGCTTGTAATAATTTAGTGGTGGAAGATGATGCAGATTGGTCTGGAGATATTCAAAAAATCAACAACTGCATACTACTTCAAGCTCAATAGACTTTGCGCAGCACTCAGATGGTCTTTTTAAGGCAGGCCAAAGCTGCTCTTTCATTAGCGCAGATTAGTTTATCAGGGCATGGCAGCAGCGGTTCAGGAAATTGTGTACCTAAGACAACGCCCGGAGGATTTTATATCGATAAAAATATCCAATAGCAATTGGCGAGGTCAACCAGAATTGTATCAAGCTTTTGGAAAACTTGGTTTATGCTGAAAAGAAGCAAACATCGAGACAAAGTTGTACCTAATTCTGGACAAGACAGAAGATAGGACATTTTCAATTCCTTACGTTCCTACAGATAAAATGGCAGCAGATATTTTCTTAAAATCCTTTCCCGCATCGATTGTGGAAACATTTAGAAGTGTTAATGAGAAAAGACTCTAACACCACACTGAGACTTGCGCGGATTGCGTAGAGTCTACGCAATCCTTGTAAGTGTGAGTATGGTGTTAGTGTTTCGATTCAAGCTAAAGCACTAAACTTAGTTAGGAGCAGCAGAATTTTTAACTTATCAGTTTAATCGGACGGGGCAAATTGATTCGTCTTTATTTTATTATAAATTAATCGGGAAATTGCGCTTAGAATCAATAATTGGTTGAATCTGATCAATCTACAAAGCTATTATTAGAGTAAGATTATTTGATTTTCTCAGCATGTATTATTGATTGGTACCTCCCGAATTGTGAATGAATTCTTAGAAAAGTTCAAATGCTCCCTATTTATTGTGTCCTTGGCGAAAGGTTTACAGGAAATTTGTGAACGCCGACCATTTTTTGGTGAACCTTTTGAACTTTGCTATAAATCATGGTGTTGTCATTAGATTCCAATCTTGATTTTTCTCATTGATAATGGGTATATATAGGGGCAGTTTCAGAGCCTTTTTCTCTCAATTCCAAATAACCATCTTGATCTATTAGTCAGATCTCCACTGTATATCTCCGAACTCTACTGCAATAATTATTTTGTTATTCTCTCATTCTTTAATAATTCGTTTTTCTAACTTAGTTAAAAATGCGCCTGTGAAATTTCATGTACCAATATTTCGAGTTATAAAGCCACTGTTATATCAATTATGACGATTTTGTACATAGTTTTTGCCAGTTCAATTCGAGCGTTTTCTTATTTTGGTTAAAATTTCTTTGACATTTTTCTTTAATTTTGTTGCCTTTTCGAAGACTCATGAAGATTGAGTTAACTTTGGTATATTGGTTATGTGATACGCAAACATTTCTCCATGCAAGTGAGATATTTTCCTCTTCTTTCGGAAGTAAAGGATTTGACAATCCAAATTTTTTTTCTTGTGGTCTTCTTCAAACAGAATTTCTTTTTTGGAAACAATTAGTCAATGCCTTTGCTCCAAGATACAAGCTGGCATCCAAAAAACCCTATTCAAATTTACTCAGACAAAAATTAAAAGACTGAAAATTTCGAGTGTTCCGCGTATATTTATGCCAGTCGATGTCAACTTTTCTACATAGTATGCTGGCAAACAGTAGGACGACGTGTAACTCTTGATAAAGCGCTAGTGGTAAAATCTTGAGTGTGGCTAAACTGGATATGTACGATTGCTGTATCTGCCAACAATTTTGGTGGAATTTGGTTTCAATTCGGAGACCAGTTAATTACAAAATTGTCTGTTCAAAAATGCCGTTTTGTTGATACCGCTTTAAAGTTATTAATTTGAGAAAGTGAAATTGCGGTCTGATTATTGCCATATTACTTTTGACTTTTTGCTGAACTTTCTTTTAATTATTTTGATGGCTATTTCTCTTCGTAGAAACTCAGTTAGTGTTTTAATTATCACAATTTTTGTCCGTTTTTGGATCATTTTTTTCTCAAAATAACCGCTTTGTGATATATTTGAGCTGATTTTGCATCTGGTGTCAATATTTGGTAGCAGCAGTTTGCAGCAGTCTCTAATAAAGTAGAAATCAAGTTTTTCGAAAAGGTTTTAGCTGTTGTCTTTGATAACGATACGTTCAGTTCAATTGGAGCGATAAAATCAAGAGAAACTACACAAATTGGTAAAACCTGGTGATAAAGACAATTATTGTTTGTTTTCCTTTTTTTGCGCTAAAAGTTGTAAACTGCGGCCTTTGATTGACAAAAGCAAATACAAATTTTTTTTGGCATCCGATTATAGTTGTGATTTTTTTTCGGGATTTGTAGTTATTGTTTTTCCCCTGATGACGAACCTACGATTTTTTGATGACCTTAAGATAAGGCACTTTTAAAAATATATATGCTTTCCAGTGTGATTCTAAAGGCAAGCTTGAAAAAAAATTTAGGGTGAAGCAAAATGAAAGTTGAAAAAAAAACCAAAATTTAAAAAAATATTGGTCACTCTAATGGTCATAAACTCCTTTAAGTAGTCATTTGCTTTGTAAACATGTATGCTGTTGCCAGCAGTAAGCGCTCATGGTCTTCTTTTGAAAGCACCCTGTAAAAGGTGACGTTGGAATCTTCTATTGCTTTTAGCTACTCAAAGGAAGGTAACTATTGCTTTTTCAAAGGAAGGTAACACTTGTTAACGTGCTGAAAGAAAACTTTATTTTAGTTGAGACGATTCGCTGAAAACCAAATATTGGATGAATGATGAAGCGCTTCCACTGCCATAAATACAAAATATTTCCACTTATTATTTTGAGTATGGCACTGATTAGTAAAACCAAGTTATCTCTGGCTGCAAAGGACGAAATTAAAATTGGGCGTAAACATCAAATTCAATCAATCATTTGATTTTGAAAGTTGAAGTTGGCTTGATTGATGACTGTTAGAACAAATATTTTTGTACATATGAAACCTTCCCAATGCAGTGATTTGATGCCTTATGTAAATACGAATGTGGGAAAATTGTGCCGCGCTCAGAGTTTTCTTGACATGCCATACAGGGCAATATTCGGCTGTGTATTTTTCGCTTACAAGTAAGAAAATTACTAACGAAACATTTCGATTTTCTGCGTGTTTTAGAGGTCTCAAGTCACGTACTGGGGATCCTGAATTGGACTCTCAGTTGGAAAGGAAAGAAAAAATAGAGCGTGAAGAGTGGCAGGAAGAGAGAGACGATGCTAGTTTGTTACAGAAGAGAAGGAACTTTGATGATTATAAAGATGATCATCGGAGGGGATCTGGTAACACTATTGGCAAAGGATAGTGCCAATAGGAGCATTTCCTTTACATTCGTTCTTGTCTCGAAGACGCCAAACGCAGCAGAAGCAGGCTTTTCCTTGATTGATAAGTTTTGTGTCTCTCGTAGTAACCATTAGTTGCAATCTGAATTAACTATTTTGTTATAAACAGTTTCAAAGTCTTAGCTTTGTGGGGACATCGATATGGACAAACATTCATACGCGCCATACTGTTTAACAGCGTCAAATTAGTAGATGAGAGTAATGTTTTCTCCTGTGCTGGTTATATACAGGCGCATCATCGGTTCCTTTGCAATTGTTACTTTGATAAATGAGTGATTTGTTTTCACTTTATTTTGTAGGTTGTTGTTATGTAATACAAAAAGTGTATAAATTAGATCACTACTTTTCGATGTATCGGGTTATCAATGAATAGGAACTGGGTCGGTAGGAAAAGTGAAATCCTTGATAAAGAGTGTCGAAAGCAGTAGTACATGTGCTTATAATTGTGGTCGCGCAATTCGAAAGTTTAATACAATTTGCACGTTTTAGTGTTTCTTGCATGCGTTATATTGATGTACCGCGAACAAAACTGTTAATTGATACTGAAGATTACGCCAACTGTTAGTGTAGAAACCAGGTGGTGTATTTGGCTCACTTTTCACCTCAGGTACCTCTGCTAACAGTTTTTGAAGATTTTTAGACCTGTCGAAAATGTGGAAAAAACGTGCAAATGTGGATTTTTGAGATGTAGCACCTCAAAACTAGTAATCACGCTCAAATAAACTTCTTTATTAGCAACAAATTTGGAGTCTAACTTTGAATGAAGCCACATTAACGAAGAGAATACGTCATTTTTCGTGTCTAGTTGAATTGTCGCGAGCTTAAAAAGATTTCATTGCGTTCATTAATCTTACTCAATGAAGCAAAGCCCTTTTGTGCGCGCATCAATTTGAGCTTTTGTTAATAAAGTGATTTGAGCTTTCGTCTCATCGTTAAATTTCTGCTGAAGATACATTCTCAGAGTTTCGGATGTTAGCGATGGGTGGCTATTATTGGTTTTCTTTTTTTGTTTTATTTTTCGCTGGAACTGTTTTGCCTGTCTTCGCTTTTCAAACTTCGGGTATTAGCGTGCCAGATTAAACTTATGTGTAAAAATGAAGTAATGTATCACTCATAATGTTAACCTAGAGCAGCAGTTATGATGGTGGAAAAATAATTTTCGGCTGTTTTTGCAGTTTTGCAATCTTTTGTTTTATCCTCTCAGTTGAGCAAAGTTGTGCCCTCACTAGCCACGAGAGGTTCTGTTCTCTTGTTGCAAAACTCGAAGCTTACTTAATAACTCATTATTTAAATGCCCCTTTCCCTTAAAACGATTCGTGTGCTGTTTCAATTACGATGAAACGTACCAAGAAATGAGCTGAAGCTAGCGCAATTAAGATTGTTGAACTGTGTTTGGTTTACTTAAATTAATAGACGCGAAGTGATAGAGGACATTGTTGGGAAAACCGTGGTTTTTATAATTCAAAGAATTTGAATTGTATTGGTGCGCTGTCTTTTTTTAAGATCGGTTCACGCTTTTTTCGGCTTTTTCACGTCAGTGAGAAGTCAAATTAGAGTGGTGATTTTGGTCACACTGAAATAGTAAATGGAGCGAAAAGTCGAGTAGGTTTGAGGCGTGACTTTTTTCAAAATACCTTTAAAGTGGAGTGAGAAATTGGTGTTTGAACAATTTGGCGGTTTTTGAGATGGATTTTTTTGCAGGCGCGTCAATTTGACTTCTGTTTTCAGAATTGCCTCGCCTTCAGTGCCTTTAAGACGGTGTATATGTGTTGTAATTGTGCCTATTTGCCTTTGCTTAAATTAATTAAGGGGCAGCTAAAACTTTTTATGACTCTGCCACTATTTGTTGTCATAAAATGATAGTGAATTTTAGATTTTGCCCCCTTTTTAAAAAATGTATTTGTCTTATGTCTTAGTATCAATGGCAGGTCTGACTGGTTGCTAATGAGGCATAAAAGAACCTAATTAATGACGAGTTGATAGCTAGTGGGTTTCGTGACTTTGACGCTACCTTTTCTCAAAAATGTTGAGTGAATTTTTGATTTCTGCAAGTATTTAATATACTTTTTGATGTCTTATCGTTTAATCTCATTGGTGACAGGTCTCTGATGCTGCTAATACGGGTTAGGTTAAGTTTATCGATTTAATCGTTTTTGTTCAGAGCTGTTTTTTCTATGACTTTGACACATTGTTTTCAATATTCCTTACCGAATTTTTTTGCGAGTTTTTCTTTTCAACTTTGTCTCAACTGTCTCATTATTGACAGGTCTCATTGGTTACTTAAAAGGTTTCAATTAAACCAAGTCATTTCAGTTCATAGCTTTTGCTTTTTGTGACTTGTACGCTTTAGTTTACTTATACGAATTAATTGATGTAATTGTATCCTTCAGCTGTTGCGTTCTGTGACTTTTATACTAAGTGTTTTCAAAAAGTTTCAGCGAGTTTATTGCGATTTCTGATTATTTATGTCTTATTAATTGCTCTCAAACGAAGTTTGTAGCAATTATATTAGTCCTGTCGGTCTTTTTTTATGCGATTTTTCGCTTGACCAATTTTTCGTCTGACGCTTTGACTTTTCGTCCTCAAAAACGGGATAAACAGGTAGCGCCCAGCGGGCATTATGTGCTCTTAGAGCCTTTCAGGTCTGTTTCAGCTCAAACTGTCTTGGAGACTTATACTTATACTTATGGTGTGAGGGGCGGTTCTTAGAGGTTGACACCCCCCCCCTTTGTTGACCCCCCACCCCCACTATTGGCTCCACCCCCCCCCCCACCGCGCTTTTGTCCCCCCCCACCCAGTGCTGCCCCCATCAGCCCCCGGTGCACCCCCCCCCCCGTGGCTAGCTACTGACCAAGCCAACCGCTCGCCGGTCGTTTGAGAGCAATTCGCCCGACGTTAGTCGGTTATGTTCATTCAATATTATTAGCGAGAGGATATATTATATACATGTTTTTTATCTTTTTGATGTTCAATGTTTTTTGATGTTGATCCTGTCTTTTCAAAAATTAAAAGTTGAGTTTTAGTCTTGCTTGTTGTTGGTTGTTCTTGTGTTGCTTTGTTGCTTAGTCTTATTACTAACAGCTCTCATTTGCCTTTTAAATCGGAGTAAATGTTTGTCAGGTCATAAATTAATACAGTTCTTCGAATTGTATTTCAGGACTTGTCCTGTTATTTTTTTTATTTTGTCGTTTCCATCGATGATTCTTGCGACCACTGACTTTTTCAATTTCAGTGAATTCTACTGCTTTGCAGTTAAAATTTGTGTGCTTGACGTCATTTGTTCTGCTGTTGGGTTAATTGCGTTACTTACCTCACTAAAAATGACTGCTGAACTCTCTTAATGAACTTTAAATTTTTTTTACGTTTATCAGTTAAAGATCAATAGTGTGCATCTAAGTAGTGTCAAAAGTATATGCCTTAATTCTTGAGTTTTTGATTTCAATTTTTTAGTTTTGAAAAATCTCTTAGGTTTTCCTTATAGAGCGTATGTGTCTCAAAACATGGCAGTCCGAATGTAACCTAAAAAATCTAGTGGTCTATCAAAGAACTGGTTGTCACTCTTATTTCTTTAGTGGTTTCAATTCAATGGAAGGCCACAATCGCCTATCGTGGCTGGTTTTCGTCAATCTGCCGGCTATGTTTTTGATTTCATTTTGACTTCGAAGATTTCACTGTGAATACAATTTAATACTACAGGAGACTTTGTTTTTTTTTCAAAAATTGATTCATTTGTTTAGCTCGTAGTATAACAGAATTCGAGAGACTATAGGACGAGATTTTGATAAACTTCCGGAGGGGTTTATATACATTTGTGTCCTTGCTGCATAGGTTGTCAAAGGCGGTGTTTAGTTTTCGGTGTCTCGCTTTTTCACCCCTATTGGTTTGACCCCCTATCATTTCACCCCGATTTTTTTTTACTTTCAGCTTTAATCTTTTATATAATTGGTAGCTTTGACATTTGTACTGTAATAGGTGTTTTTTTCACGCCGATTTTGATCATCATTATTAACGCCCCTAAGTTACTTAACACTGCTTTAATTTAACCCTTGCGTTGTTTAAACCCAGTTTTTCTTCCTGTAGTTGAGGATAATTACGTCTAATTCAATTCTAATGAGTAGCATTATAGATAGTAAAATCGGGGTGAAATGACCCGGGGGGGGGGGTGAAAAAACCATTTTACCTCAGTCACGTCAACCGATTTAAATCTGTAAATTATTTGCTCATAATTGCCAAAAGAATAAGGCTAAGCGCTCTTTTATAACCATCGGTGAATTAGTTATCATCTCGTCCCTAATAGGGCAATTAGGGGTAAATGACAAGTGAATCGAATTTTAGAACTTTTTAAATGCATTTTGATATCTGCATGATCTCTGCCTGCTTTAAGCATAACATTTCTTCCAATAACAAAGAATTATTGGCAGTAGAAGGCCAGGAGTTTTACAATGAAAATATGCATAACATTGCCTTGAATTGCTGTAAATATGACAACTTTAATTGCCATGTTTCCGTATATACACAGAATGGGCAACTTATTCGCGTAGGCGGTGAACACAATCACAATTCTTGTAATTTGAATGCCGGCCACTTGAAAAAAGTAATTGAGATCCAAGAATTGATTCAAGAAAATTTAACGCCCGCACCTTTCGCGCACAATACTAACATTAACTGAACTTCGACCCAATTTTCGTTCGAAAGTTGCACCGTCAATCGAAAGTTGAGAAGATTACCAAGAGCGTATCTTTTTTGGTGATCCCTATATGCTATCAGTTCTGAAATGTTCTGAAACTTTCAAATCAAATTAACATCAAAATTAATCAAATTTACACCCTTCAATAATATTGTATCGGTTTTTGTCGTGTTGGTTTCCTTTTTTTTAAAAGAAAGCGGAAACAAAGTACAGCCGATTATTTGATGCCATAGAAACTATTGTTCCAGGTTGTAAGCCCGATAAATATTTTCTTGATTATGAACTTGACCCTATTAATATGGGGTGAATAAATTCCGGAGTAATAGGACAGGGATGAATATCTACGATGCTAAATTATAGGGGGTTTAATAAATCGGATGGAAAAGAAGTAGAACCCTAGAATCATTAGGTCATGGTCCTGCTTCAGCGGCCCGTGGGATTTGCATTACAACCGAACTTGGAATTAAATTATCCACTGAATATTGAGAAAACATGCTTGAAATGGTGACTGCTAATTTTTGGGGTGATAGCTGGATAGATAGTTAAATTATAGAGGGTCAAGAGATAGTAATGAGATATCCGGGGTTAAATGCATCTGAGTGAAGAGAAGTAGAACTCGAGTTTTCTATTCAATTTCACCAACTAAAGTTGAATCGACGTTTTGTCACGTTTTTTTTGGACCACAAATTGTCAAAACCCAAGTGTCGTGGGATTAATTTTTGACTCAAAGGAAAGATGCCTTGGCAACAGTTATAAGTCTTAAAAGATAGCATGTCTGTTTCAAATTTTCAGTTGTTTGTGAGAGTGAACACAAAGGGGGCAACAGATTTGGGATTCGAAAGTTTGCAAAATTTTACTTCTGAGTCCATGTAGAAGATTGTGTTTAAGCGTAGCATGTACTTATTTTTGGTTTTTATCAGTTTTATATTTATGTATGCTCTTATCATTCATGGGTCTTTTCACGAAAAGTCTTTTCATTAATTGGTCTCTTTTTAGGTTTCAATGGCAGCCAGCGCGCCTTCATACGCTCATATGCTTCCAGGCTATGGAGTCCTGGTCTCGCGTTTCGATAGACCAAGTGAACCGTGGAAGGTATGATGTGTGTGAACTTTGTACAAAAATACATATTTGGTTTTGGCGTCAGCTGAGATTGATATTGAGTCCTATCTTTTTTAGCAATCTAACTTTGATGAGATCAGAGTTTCTGCGAAGAAGGAGTGGATGAACCATTACGAGTCATTCAATCTGCCTGAAATGCCTCCTTCTACTGAAACATCTTACTCAGCACAATATGCCCCCAAGAAGCGTTTTTCTCCCAAAAAATTTAATTGGGACGAGGAAAGATCCAACAATCCGCATCCGTCTGAGTAAGTTTAGATCGACCTCCGTTTAATCAACATCGCTCACCCTTGAAACTATTTATATGCTTAACTATTTCTGTACTTTCTCTCATTTCTATTTACACGAATTTGACAAACTAGATTCTTAAATTAATTTATTGCTGTTGTTTACATGCATAGGCAACTTAAAACTTAAGTTGTCTTTCAATTGCGAGGTCAATTTGTGCAACCTTTTAGGGTGTTTCTCTGCACTCACTTGCAACATCTCCCGGGATTCTACACTCGAAACACTGCCAGTGTCAAAAGCGCACCTGGGTTTTCCTCTGACAGGGCGAACAGTGTGGGTAATCAGCCATATAGAGGTTAGTTTTTGTATCAGTTTGTCATTTTAGCTGATGAAATGTTCATTTGCTGCGGTCATGGCTTGACCTAAAACAAGATTTCAATCATTACAAAGAATCTTAATTGTGAGGCTCTTTTTTGACTGGGCTAGAATTTTGAGAGATCAAAATTGTATCTTGATGGAGAACATCTTGAACAATGCAGCTTTGTTTTTGTGAGATCTGTATTCTCTGTGGTTCCTTACAAAGTTTTTAATACGTGTCAACTTCTCAAACGTCTTTTATAGAACGATCAGAAATTTGCATTTGAGATTGTATTGCTTTGTATACTTGTATTCTTTTATACTAGATCAAAAGAGCAGCCAGATATAAGTTATGTTATGCTCAAGATAGGCGTGAGTTTTTGACTTACCTTGACAACTAAACTATTTTTTGTGCAGAAACTTGGCGTGACAGATCGATCTCTGAGCAAAAAGAGGGAGAGACTACAAGATTTACCCAATTTCGAGACCAGTTGATTTGTGAATGATAGAAAGTTGAATAAACAACCAACCGCATTGTACTTGCATAAGCTTGGCGAAAAAATCTTCCTTTTCAAACACTGTTTCTGGGATCAACTGATATCGAAAGATTTTTGAAGCAATTATTGTCGTGTGAGTCTTTTTTAACGCAAAATTTTTGCTTTACGTTTTTCTTTTGTATTTGACTTTAACCTGGTTTTTGTATTTGACTTTAACTGCTCTTTCTTAATTTTAAGGTGTTTAACTCAAATGTCAGTTTACTGATGAAGTCAAATTGAAATACGTAGAATTTGACTGCCGAAAGCAGGCTATAATATAAGCCCCCGCCTGTCGTTCGATTGCTATCTCTCTGAAGCTAATTGGTTAGGTTTCTAATTGGGGTCTTTCTTTTTCGCTATAACTTCATATACTAGGAAAGAACCGATAGGTGGGCCTGTTGTTTTGAGTCCTCGGTGGAATGAACGCCCACAAAAATGATGACTGTAAAAGAATTTTTTGACAAGCATCTGTTTTAAGCAATTTTGGTGAGGTACATCGTCTTCTGGTCAGGCGCTTTAACCCAATATTTTTTCAGGATGAAATTTTCACAAATTAGCATTGCACCCTTCTCGTAATGCAAAACAAATCTCAGCACATTATTTGTTATGTACTAAATATAAGCGTGTCATTTCACCTTGCTTTCAGTCGATGGAAGCGCTGACTTGATGTTTACGGAGCAACTGAAGCGACTGCAGTTGAAAGAGAAAGCAGCAGGAGTGGGTGGGGACGATAAAGTGTTGAAAACTTTCAAACGAAATGAGGTGAATTCTTTTAAAATCTGAGTCATCTCTTCATTAGCCGTTGACACATTGTTTTAATTGATTTGCGTAATATTATTGAACGGCTCAGAAATCAGAATTTGTGAAAATCAAATTCAGGAACGCAACAATTGACAGCCCATTCAACCAATAAATTTCGTTGTATATGTAATATTATTGTGCGGAAAGTATCAGCGATGTTATTGAAAGAGAGCGAAGATAATTCCGACGTAATTAGCGTCAAATCACACTGCAAATATTAAACTTTCAAAGCCAGAGTTGTCTACTTAATTGAGATACTTTCTTTAAACACAATTTTGATTAAATGCGCAGTCAATGATTGGCTTTCTCTCTAGTAGCTAAACATCAAGAAAGTTAAAATTGTTAACTAGGACTACTGTATTGTTTAGCCTATCTACCGCTCCTTGGACCCACAGACAGCGCAGGCGACTGAGGCATGGCTTAAGATGGCAAAGCCTGAAGGTAGGTAGTTACCCGATCTTTACGATGGCAGATTGATAAGGCATCAAAATGACTATCGTATCAACATGCATAAATTCTTCTTTTTGTAGACATTAATATTATTTTAGATGGTGAGGCTGTTCAAGAGATGTTGGAGTTTGTTGTGAAGAAGGATCAAACCGGAAAGGTTAGATCCGTATTGTTACCTCTGCTTTTCGCCCTTCGTGCTAGAGACTCCCTTACATATTCAATGGCTAATTTTATTGAAGCTGTAAGCTGAGCGTAGCTATATTGCTGTATTCCTTATTTTTACAATTCAGAGAAGTTGATTTGTTTTGGGGTGCTGTCTTTTAATTACGACACGAAGGAGATTATTGGTGGTGTCTTGTTAGCGTTAATTTTGCTGGAGTGTATTTGAAACGGAAAGTGAAATGCGTGAAAACGAAGTGTTTAGGTCAAATTGCTGACAAAACTTGAAAAGGAGAGGGAAAGAAAGTGGTTTACTGCTCATCGAATTTTTATCTCATGGGCTTTTTGAAAGCAGTTGTTTATTAATAGCCGCACAGCGATAGCTGGGGCTATTATTGGCCTTCTCTTGGTTTTTTTACAATTCAAAGAATTTGAATTGTATTGGGGCGCTGTCTTTTTTTTAAGATCTGTTCACACATTTTCATGATTTTTGAAGTCAAATTGGAGTAGTGATTTTGGTCACGCCGAAACAGGAAATGGAGTGAAAAAGCGAGTGGTTTTGTGGCGTAAAATTTTTTTGCTCTAATTTTTAACTAGAGTGAGAAAACGGTGTTTGAACAAAAATTCGCTTTCTCGCTCGTGTTTTTTTGTTCACATTTTTGTTTGAACCAAATTTTTAGTTCTCGCTAGTGGTTTTTTTGTTCACATGCGGCATTTTGACATTGATTTTCTGTTTCCTTTTTTATATTTTTTGACCTGATTTTTTTAGAGATGGTTTTTCCATTTCACTTACTGTCCGTTCTAAGTTTAGTTGTTTGTTTAGTCAATGAAAATTCTTTGAATCGTACGCCAGGACTTGTCCTGCTATGTTTTTTATTTCGTCTTCGCGATATTTGTTGCGACCATATGACGTCACAACCACTTCAAATCTGCTTTTTGTTCACATTCTTTCATGCAATTTCAACTGAAGTGCATGCGTGACGTCATTTTTCGCTCTTAGTGGTGCGAGTTTTTTTTTTAATCATTTGCGTGATTAAATTTTTGGTCACACTTGACTTACCTCGCTCACAAAAATGACTTCCTCACTTTGAAATTGACTTTTGTTTACTTTAATTCAAAGAGATAAGGTCAAATGGGTGTGTGTCACTCTAAATGAAGGTTATTAGAGAGCAGCTAATAGAGGCAACAAAAACTTGTACTGATTTTTTTAATCAAAATATGACATATCAGCCTTCAATGAAAGGACGATTTTTTGTCTGTCTTTTTTACTTTTTTTCTGAGACTGCAGATCTAGGAAGCTATTGCGGCTATTTTTTGTTTCAGCTATTCAGCTATGTTTTAACTTTATTCAGTCAAACATTTCTCCCATTTATCTAAACTGGGAATAGCTCGTTTACTGGCAAGCGTTACTGACAATCTGGAGCGAATTTTACTCTTTTGTCAAATTTCAGCTATTTTTGCCAATTTGTCTTTTTTATGCCTTTTCAGCAATTTTTGTTTGTTTTTTTTTCAATTTTTGATAGAATTTCGGGGAGTTTTGGGGTTAAGATCAGTTATTCTAGCTTGTTTGGTTGTCTCTCAGTTGGATTGATATCAACTTTGAGTTGTTTTTGTTAAAGAAAATCAGGGAAGTTTGAGCAAATTTTTGTCTGTTGTTTGTTTTGACTGTTTCTTCTAATTTTATGGTTCTCGATTTCAGCGTTTTCGTGATCAATTGTCAATTAAGAGCAATTTTATAGCTGTTGTTACGATGAGTGACACGAAGTGGCAAGCTAGACAGGGAACTTCTCACTGAAATAAGTTAATGATAGCCGCAAAGCGATAGCTGGGGCTATTAGCGGCCTTGCCTTCTCTTGGTTTTTGTCAAGACTTCTGGAGTCTGAACTTAAATTAAGATTTATCAGATGCTTTTTCAATATTTGTTTTCTTTAAGTTTTCCTTTTATGTAAAATGTTAAGTATAATCAAAAAGGAAGTGCATCAGGTCGGTGATGGACACTTTTTACTTCGAATCATTTCCGGAATTCTTCCAGCTTTTTTGATCTGTTCACACATTTTTATGATTTATGAGGTCAAGTTGAAGTGAAGATTTTTGTTGATCCGAAACGAAGTGAAGCGGAAAAGCAAGTGGATTTTTGGCGTGAATTTTTAACACTGTAATTTTAGCGTGAGAAAACATTGTCTGAACAAAAAATTTTCTTTCTCTCTGCGGGTTTGTGTTTCACATGTGGCAATTTGACTTTCTTTGATGGAATTTTTTCAAAATTGTTTTTCCTATCAAAAGATTTTTGCGCTCAATGATTTTTGTACTTTAAAGCTTTAGTTTAATTTGAATTAGTTTAAGGTCAAAGGAACGCATATGGGTAATATAGGTCCACAATAAAGAGGCTTCCGCGGAGTGAATTTTAAACAATCTTGATTAATTTATCGCTGAATGCTTTTTACAGTTTTTTGAGCAGCTTCGATAACTTTTTCAATTTACTCCTGTATCCGTTTCTATCTATATTATACGTCCGCAAGTCTTCTTCGCAGCTATTCCTGCAATCGGCCGGCTATGTTTAAACATAAAGATTGTTTAATTTCATTTGGGCGTTTTCGGTTTAATTGATTATCATTAAATCAATGAACAATAATTGAACAAAGAGCATAACAATTTCCATAGAATGAATTGATTCCTCGACCTTTGCGTTTTGAGATGATTGTGCAAAACAGACTTGTACAATCAGGTGAGAATTTCCAAAAAAGTTCGGAGTTCCGTTAACCCATTTTGTTCCTGTCCACTACCCTATGACATCACCATAGAGTTCATTTTTAAGATAATAGTGTTTTGTCAAGTGTAAGAGTAGTTTATGTGTCCACGCCTTACAGCGCTTTGTAAATGATGTGAAACTATGGCAAAGAAACATAGGATCAATTATCCGGTTCTATTCTGTTTCGCCCCCACCATGTTTTTATGTCCCCAGTTATAATTTACGTGTTATATAGCACGCTACCATGTAAAAAAATAGCACGTGCGCATTGAGGGCGTAAAAGATATATGCCCACTGAGGTGGGGGGGGGGGGTGTGGGAGGGGGCACAATAGATCCGATAATGTTCATTAAAACATGCTTTTAATACCGACCGCTAAATTATAGTCGGTAATAGCTACAATCCCTAAGCCGCAGCTGGCTACGATCGACGGCGCTGGTGGTTAGTTGGTTGTTTTGTTATACATGACCTAATCAATTTCATAGGGTTTTATTCGGTTTTTACATAACCTTATTTATTTCATTGGGTTTCATTGTAATTTCCTGGTCGCTTCAATTCATGCCTATTGGGGCAATACTTAGCCGCTGTCAGCCTCTCAAAGGCTATTATTTAGGCTATTTTTTATAATTCAAAGATTGGATTGTATTGGCGCGCTGTCTTTTTACGAATCGAAGAGAAGTATTGGTTTTTTTGATGTTTTTTTTTCCGGAATTAAGAGTTGGCCGGATAGTGTTTTGATGTAAAAGTGAAAGCAAGTAAAATTGACGTGAGATTTAATTTTTCTGAGCGAGAAGTTTCTTGTTCATATGCAGCGTTGACTGAATGATTTTTGGCTCTGAGAAGTGTTTTTGAGAAAATAGCGCGTATATTTTGGTTTTGAATTGTTTTTCGCATAAATAAATTTTCTCATCGACGCTGCTAACATCTGGAACTAATAAGTTAACATCTGGAATTAATGTTTCAGTGGTTATGAGAAGCTAATAAGGTTTCAGTGAAGAATGGACGTGAATTGTTTTTTATTTTATAGCATTGTACACATACTAATCCGATTTTATCGGTTTTTCAAAATTTTGTTTGTGATTTGGTTTGATTTTTAAAATAAGGCTTTCTGTGATTTTTCCGAGATTTTTATGTTGTGTTACTTATAAATTGTTTTTTTTTGTTGCGCTAAGTGCCTGCCATTCTAAAGAAAGTGTTGCATTTTCAACAAAATTTTGTCATCTTTCGCAAATTATTTGAGTTTCATTTTTCACTGTTATATGTTGACAGGAGAAGGATTGTAATTTTGTTTTTCGTCTACTTATTTTTTTCAATTTGTTTTCCAATTTTCAAAGTGAAGATGCCGTTTTGTTCTTATTTATAACATTGTTCTTTACCTTCACATTCTAGCATTTGTTGACCCTTTTGTTTCTTAATTTATGCTGAATTTTTGCCATAGCCTTTAATTTTATTTGCTTTGCATTTGTGAGTTGCTTGAAAAATTAAGATTTTGTTTTTTTATTAATTGCTCTCGAACGAAGTTTGTAGCAATTGTATTAGTCCTGTCTGTCTTTTTAAATGCGGTTTTTCCCTTGACCAATTTTTCGTCTGACACATTTGACTTTTCGTTTTAAAAACGGGATAAAAGGTAGCACTCTCCTAGAGCCTTTCAGCTCACTAGTCTCCAAGTATGCGTTTTGAAGAAACTGTTTTGGAGCCTTATAATACGGTGGAAGGTTGGTTCTTAGAGGTTGACCCCCCCCTCCCCCCACATAACCCTCTCCCAATCCCCACCCCTGCACATCGTTCAGGCCGTAAGGGCACCGTGCAGCCAACCCCCCCCCCCCCCACCGTTGCCCCCCCACTTGCCCCCGGTCTGTTCACTTCACGCACCTTCAATTAAGCTAATGCTAGCCTCACGAAACCATAGCTAGCTACTTAAGCCGGTCGTTTGAGAGCAATTCGCCCGACGTTAGTCGGTTATGTTCTTTTTTTGTAATTTAGTTATTTAACATAAGCAGCTCTGAGAGTTTGTGGGAATTACTATTACATTTTTTACTGAATTTTTGCAATAGTTTGAATTCAGTTTAACAATGATATCTCCAACACGAGAGAAGTTTCTGTTAAAATTTTTGAAATGCGGTGACGCCACAATGAATAGTTCCTTTTTTTCAAATGGCTCAGTTTCTAAGAATGGTATGTCTTATGCTTTCACAGAGTGTCTTTTCAGTTGTAGAGTTAATTGGCGTCTTCTGAATTTTTTAGAGAAGTTATTTAGTTTTTGGGTTTCAAGAGTTTGCAGTGAATTTTGTGCTAAAATTTTTTGTCTACGAGATATAAGTCTGTCACATTTTTATGTATAAGAACTGAATAACGATAAAATTTGAAAAAAAATCTGTTGGTTTGCTTCGATAATGTCAATGCTAAAGTTGATTGAGAAATTGGTGCTTGAACAAATTTTTGGCCTTTCAAAGCAGTTTTTTTAGGTGCGGCAATGTGACGTCTAGTTTTGCTTTTTTTCCTGACTTTCTTCACTAATGGAGAACGAAATCTTTCAACTGTTATTGAGATTTTTTGTTTATTTTGGCGCAAAAAAGGATCATGTGCTTTGTTGACTCTCAAAGTTTGTTGTTGCTGGCAAATTTTTGTCTGTCAGGTATTCAGTTCCTTGGTTTGTGGTTTAGTACTTGTCTTGCTATTTTTTTTAAAATCCATCTAACGTTTTGATCACTGGCGTTAGTATTAATCTTATTTTCCAAGATTTATTTTCCAATCATATTTATTTAATCTAATGGAACTGCAGAGAAAATTAGAACACTTTTTGAATTTTTGCGGTTATTTTCTTGCAATTTACGGTCCGTGTTCTCCTTTGTTACTTGCCTGATTATGTCTGTTTGCAGATGGTGAAGAGCATTGCAAAGCCAGAAGTTCAGCACAAGATTCAAAATTGGCTCAAGTCAGCAGATAAAGAAAGTTAGTTGGTGTTTTTGGTAGCAGTTTAATGCCATTTCATTTGACGCCGAGGCACATTTTGTAAGTTATCCAATTTTTTTGCTGTCTAAAAATGCTTCTGGGCATTATTTAAGCTGTCACTGAGCAGCGCCAATTATCTGTATCTCGTTTCACATACAATTTTTTATCTTATCGTTTCAAATTTTTACCTGGTTGCAGCTTTTTGACAAGTATATTAACGGTAGTAGTGAGGGTGGGAATTACGGCTTATATTGCACCAATTCTCTATTCTATATTACGACCATTCATGTGGTCAATATTTGCGTAAATAGTGCAAGTATGCGCAGATAAGAAAATGGGGTCTTTCCCATTATAGCCCCCCCCCCCCACCCGCACGGAAATATAACCACCTATTATGGTATAATTAGCATAATTGTGGGGGAGGCTATAACGGGAAAGACCCAGAAAATGGTATCCGTTGTATTTGTAAGCACCCAGCAATGCATAATCATTATTAATCTTTTATGGTTCCAAATCTAGATAGTACCTGCATCGGGTGTAGTATAGGGTTAATAAAGACTCACCAATTTTGACCTTTTATTACATATCAATATAATTGATAAAAGCTACCTAAAACGTTCTACCTTAGCGTTGAATGTTTAAATGTATAGACGAAGAAAAAAACAGAAAAGAGCGGACAATAATATTCTCAGCAGACAAGACAAGGCAAAGAATTTATTTTTTATGAGAGGAATCCTTATCTATGGAATAATTGCATAACTTCCCCGGAATTCTCGATCTGCCAACTAGTGTCAGGTTAATTATACGTTTTGTGTTCAGAGGTGGATGCTGCGCACAAACTATTTGCTGCTCTGGAGAGTGGAAAGCTAATTGACAGGCGATCTTCGACTGAGTTCAGATACAGTCCAACTATGCATAAGTACGAGAGACTCAACTTCCGTCCCAAGCCACGAGAGTACAAACTGCATCCTAGCCTCATTGACAGAGACTACCCCCCACCCATCAGAACTGGGTCCAGGTGATCAAATGGGAACTGCTGGAATAATTAGACTGACGTACGTCGGAATAAGTCTTTGGTAGAAGACAGTGTTCGTTCTGATATTTCATGGTTGTAAATCTTTCATTTCTGTATAGCTAAGAAAAAATTCAGTTGCAGCATAAATGAGTTCTTTCCCTTTGAATTTTCGCCATAATATTGCCAAAAAGATGTCGTAGCCTATTAAACTATTCCCATTTTCCTATGCGTTTCACTCAACCCTACGTATTTCTTAATCTTTATAACACTTGATATGGTTAATCTAGAAACGGCCTGTTCTCACTTTTTTTTGTAGGGTAGGTTGTATGGGAAAGGACCAAAATTAAATATCGGTAGATGGAAAAATTGTAAATAAAAAGTAAATTGCGTCTGAACATCTTCCATTGTCACTCATCGTAGGTGCTAATTGTTTCAATCATGCCATAGTAAAAGCAGTGTTTGCTCATTTGGGGTATCTTAAATTGTGAAGTGAATTTAGAAACTTGTAAAATTTAAAACACTTATTCGAATTCTATCTGTATTGTATATATTGTAAGTAATTAAAATTGTAAATAAATTTATTTCTGCTGTAAATAAACTAAAAGTGGTTTACTGCCAAAATATTTTGAATAACAAAATAGTTTGTTTGTCGTTGATATACTTTTTTCATGTTAAGGAACTTCCAGCAGCAATGAGGCGACCATCGTGCAGAAAGGTACACAGAAGTAGGTCTTCCGTGTGAACCTGAAATAAATTTGACCTTTAAATCTGACCATTAAATTTGACCTTTTTCATTCGTAAAAATTTGGCCATCAAATTCGGCCTTTTTGTTCAGTCGATTGTTCAAACTTGTCGATTGTTCAAGCTGTGTCAGAAAATAGTCCTGGTCATCATATACAGTTGAACAATCATAATTGATACCAGTTGTATAGTGCTGTTTGAAAAGCATACTATGCTCATCTGATTTTGTGAGAAATATTGTTGCTCCTGTAAATTTTGAAAACCCCATCAATCAGCTATGCCAGCAGCGCAGTCTTTATCTTTAATTGCTCTCAAACGAAGTTTGTAGCAATTATGTTAGGCTTGTGGTCTTTTTCAATGCTATTTTTGCTTGAACGATTTTTGTCGACCCGTTTGACTTTTTGTCCTTGAAAACGGGATAAACAGGTAGCGCACAGAGGGCACTAAGTTCTCTTAGCGCCTTTCAACTTACTAGTCTCCAAGTATGCAATTCACAGGAAACTTATGGAGACGTATACTCATGGCGTGAAGGGGGTTCTTAGATCTTAGAGCTTGACCCCCTTATTGTCCTTCACTTAGTTTTTAATTACTCTCAAAGGAAGTTTTCATTTATTTTACTCCTGGTCGATTTTACGCGATTCTTTGTATTACCGATTTTTATCATTTTTTGTTTGAACAACTCTTCTATTCATGCAGTTCATTCATTCAGTCATTAAATTTTTCTCTGAATTGCGTGCACATATATTGGATCGAGATTTTTGTCCATTCCGTTGAATGACTTTGGAGAAATGTGACTTAACTCTCCCGAAACGGCCCTTTCTCTCAATGTTTACTTCTTGTTGTATATCTACACATGCGATGATCACCTCCCTCCTTATGAAAGTCGAAACTGATCACCTCCCTCCTTATGAAAGTTTTTGAGGGCAGATTTAAAGTACGTGAGACAAAATCAAAGACATAACAAGAGTGAGCTTTGAGAAAACAGTGTTTGCTGTGTTTTTAAGGTCGTAATCTTTTAATTGGTATTTGGAGCAAGTCTACAAAGCTGTCGTTGCTTTTTTCTGGCGATATAGTTATTCTTTATTGCATATTAACCCCTAAAGATAAACGAGCAATTTGGATAAGAACAAGCTAGCTGTGGATTACGTCGATCTAATAACGTTCATTTTTATTACAGCCTTAATTTATTAAGAAATGGAAATGACCCAGATCTGGAGGAAAATTGAAATGAAATATACAACGCGTATATATTTTCCCCAAAAAAATTGGGCAATTGGCAACGCAAAATGGCGAGAAAGGTTGAACAGGGCACTGTAACTCAGAGGTTAACGGGCCTCTACAATCAATTGAAAGAAATTAACAATTTGATGAGTTGTCTAAACCTTAAAATCTGATAAAATTAAAGTTTTTCTTGTAATGTTCCGGCTGTTTGTAAAAATACATGGATATTCAATGGAAAACTTTTGGTTCCTTAACTTTGTTTTAAATTCGCTGAAAAACTTATTTTTCATTAAAAAATAAATTTCGCCCATTTTATCGATATGAGATAAAATTGTCTTTTCAATCCTAATTTATTACCTAAAATTTTTTTATTGCGTTCAAGAGAAACTAGCATTTATATTAGTCATGAGATCTTTTTATACAATTTTTTGCTTGATCAATTTTGTCTGACTTTTTCAAATTTTCGTCTTTAACAACGCGACACGCATGTAGCGCCCGGAGGGCATAAGTCCCCCTTCCCAAGCTTCCACCTAATTTCACCCGTAACACAGCATGCTGCACCCCTCCCAGTCGCCACACGCCCCCTTCAAATTAAGCTGAAGCTAGCCTCCCTAAACTGCAGCTACTGACGAGGACGTCAGCTTGCCAGTCGTTTGAGAGCAATTCGTTCGACGTTAGTTTGTTAATTGCTCTCAAAGAAAAGCAATTATTGCAAACGTGTGTGTCTTTTTACAACTCGAAGAGGAGTGTAGGCATTCTACGGGTTTTTTTAGCTAAAGTGATGGCTTGAAATTTGACTTCTGTTTGCGAACATTGACTTCTGTTTTCCAACAATGGACTTAAAAGTAGCTTAGTTCGTAATGTATAGTAATTAAGAACTCATGGTAATACTCAAGGTTAAAAGGCCATTTCGAGATTTTTTGATCCCACATATAAGTCCCTCCTACATATCTAAGCTACCACCTCCCCCAACTAGCCACCCCCTCCCCATCCCTCAACACACCGACCCCCTCCCCCACACACAAACCTACCCCACCCCCCCCCCCCACACACACACACACACACACAGAGACCTACCCCCCCCCCCACCCCGCCACCGACACCTACCCCTTTTCGCTTGACAGTTTTTTTACTTTTCGAGCAACTTTTACGCCCTTGACTTTCTGCGTTTTGCGTGATTTGATGTTATCTCTCAGTTTCAAGCAGCTGAACTCAAATCTTGGCATATTGATACTAAGCGTCAACTGATAGGTACGCCGAAATTGATGACATTTTTTCACTTTGAATCTTAATATTGGTACATAATAACCTATAATGAGGTTATTTGAAGCCCCATAAAGTATTTCTTAGTCCAATTCAGGCTACCCCTCCCCCATCTTCCGATGTTAGCCGGTTATGTTTGTTTAAATTTTTGTGCTTGGATTCATCTAAACTGATGACAGCAGCTGTCAATGAGATAACAACAGCTGCATAGTTTGTTGATGAAACGACAGATCGAAGACCAAGGAACTAAAATTTTGACTAGAACACAAATTTATGTCTTTAATAACATAGCAACGATAATGGTCAAAGAGCTGCTCCGTACAAAAACTCTATGGTAAAAGCTGTGAAACGGTTCTGGGACAGGTTATTAAAATTATTGTTACACAGTTGCTGGTGCGCACTTTAAGTTATTAAATAAACAGGCTTTACCTCACAAATGATAATTTCTTCTCAATTACGGATTCTGGCACTTTTCTTTGAATAAAAGTGAGCATTGTAACTCAAAGTCATGTGCTAATTAAAATAGTCTCCTGTACTTTTCCGATTAAGAGAAACACTAAACGCAAAAAAACGTAGTTAAAACCAGTCAGATACCCCGTTTAATAAGGCATGCAAGCGACAAAAGCTTTTGAGCTTCATTTGAGAAGAATAATCTGATGTCCGTATGTTATATTTGAGCATATTGATACTACAATTATATTGAACAAGAACGTTCTGAAAACAAGGTTAACATTTTCAAAGCCAAATTACTTTAAGTGAAATAAAGCTGAGCAGGTTGGCTCAACTAGTAACATAAAATTTGTTGACGCTTTTTGCCGGTTCTTTTTTAGCCTTTTCGTGTCGGGACACGCACTTTTAATTTTTCTAGAAAATGCCTGCAGATTTGTGTAAATTTTGCGGTGTTTTTAAAAGTAATATGTCGAAGGTAAATGGTCGAGCAGATTTTTGTTTTTTTGCCGTTGTCACAACTTTTTTCCTCTGTTTCCTTTTACATGTGCTAGACTCCCGAAGTTTGAACTGTTTCCATAAAATTCATGCCGCAGTGGTTTAAGAAAAATTTGCCCGCAATCTTTGATAAAGTTGTGTTAGTAAGTTGAAACATTTGGAAGTTCAATTATAAAAAGCATGCGCCTTTGATTTTGTCTGCACTGATGTTGTTATTGTGTGAAAAATGGAAAACGACCATTCGTCGGGGCATATATTAACTCTGGTATACAAAGCAGAAGTTCGTGAGATTCAATGCAGATAATATATATAAGCTCCAAAACGTACAATCCCACAGCGTATAAGCAACGTATAAGCATTATCAAGTTCAATGTAACAAGTGAAAACTTAGACGGCAAGGTTTTTTCGATGCTCTTTTACTGGTTTTTTGTCTGATGTTATTGACGTAAAATCAGTTCGTATTCAATCGGCAATTTTCTAGAAAACCTAAAAATATTAAGCCGAAAACCAGCTTAATCGATACATATAGTGGTTATATTTACTTAAAATTAGGTTAAATGAACTTTTTCGGAATTTTCTACGTATATTAGAACGATTTATACGCATTTAAATTCGAATATAAATACTCAATTCTGATTGGCTAAAATTCGTCCTCTATTTACTTCGTAACATCCTCCGGCCCGGAAGAAGATGTTGGGAAAACTGGTACAAGTTTTACAAGCGGGCGGACAAGTGAACCGGTCGACGTACGTATAACGGCGGAGCGCGCCACGCTATCGGAGCCGTAACGGAGTTCCACAATCCGAGCGGTTGTGTAGTAACCCCTAGGGTTGGTTTCTTCAACTATCCAAACCAAGTCACTGGTCTTAAGGTGTTGCTCGGCAGGCGTCTGCCACTTAGAGCGTCGGTTCAGCGTCGGTACGTACTCTCTGATCCAACAGGACCAGATCGCATTAGCGTACGACTGCGCACGGGCGTAACGTTTACGATGGTTGAACTCATTGTTGCCGACAACAGACGGAATACCGGTAGAGTGTTCTCCTAAAAGAAAGTGGTTGGGCGTTAAAGCGTTCAAATCGCACGGATCGGCCTTTACGGGTGTTAAAGGACGCGAATTGAGAGCATTCTCCACGAGACAAAAGGTAGTATGCAGTACCTCATCTGTGAGGCGACACGTGCCAAGAATAGTATACAACACGCGTTTGAAGCTGCGTACCAACCTCTCCCAGATACCACCTTGATGTGGTGCGCTGGATGGATTGAACCTCCACTTAATACCTTTGTGAGCGAGCTCAGCTGCAATGTTGACAACGTTCCACTTTTCAATACTTTCTCGGAGTTCTTTCTCCGCTCCAATAAAGTTAGTGCCATTGTCCGACCAAATCAAGGCAGGTGTACCTCTACGTGACACAAACCGCTCAACTCCCATAACACAAGAACTGGTGTCCATGGATGTAACTATATCGACATGGACAGCGCGAGTAGTGAGACAGGTGAAGAGGAAGCCCCACCTTTTCTCAGTAGTACGGCGGACAGTAACATAGAATGGCCCAAAGTGGTCAACGCCAGTGTTCGTGAAGGGAGGAGACTGGTAAGCTAGTCTCTCCTTGGGTAAGTCAGACATGATTGGTTGCATAGTTACGGCTTGGAATTCTCGGCATCTCAGGCAGTGTGCTTTGATGGAACGCAAGGATGATCTTATTTTCAGTACTGTGTAGTGTTCCTGCACAATTGATCTTAGGTATTCAACGCCCTGATGGTAATGCTTTACGTGCGTGTGTTCAAGGAACAGTTTTACAAACGGATGACGTGCATCTAAGATGATTGGGTACTTTACGTTAAACCCAACTTCAATTAACAGCTTGATGCGGCCCGAGGAACGGATTAGCCCATTTGGACTAATAGACGGTGAATGTGGAGCAATTTGGCTACTCCGTTTAACGAATTTATTGTCAAAAAGATCCTTTCTTTCGGCTTCAAAAGACTCTCCTTGCACCAAATACTGTAGATGATGCTCGGCTTCGTCAAGCTCAGTAGGGTCGGTAATGCTACCATCGGGGTTACGGTAGCCGGCATGTTTCGGCAAAAGCCGGAGAACGTATGCGGCAATGCGCAAGTACTTTTGATAAGAACTAAACTTATCAAATGGGAATAACGACGGAACGGGAGTTGTCTGTTTTTTAACAGATGTAGCGAGAGAAACAGTGTCTTCTATAATGACTGCTTGGTTGACGCCAAGTTTGATGTTATTAATGACGTCTTTGTTCGGCACGAAAGGGAAACTTGAGTTAGTTAAGAAATGTGGACCATTGATCCAACTGCTTAGTTGCAAAACCTCAGCGGACATTCCACGCGTGCCAGCGTCAGCTGGATTATCCTTAGTTGCGACGTGGTTCCATTGGTCAACGCTGGTATACTCCAAAATTTCACAAACGCGGTTTGCAACAAAGATTGGTTGCTTTTCATTAGAGTTAATCCATTGGAGAACGGTCGTGCTATCTGTCCACATGAATACTTGGTTAACAGTTACGGTAAGTGCTTGTGTAATTTCCCTTTTCAGTCGAGCGGCAAGTAGAGCTGCTTGTAATTGGAGTTTTGGGACAGTCATTACTTTCATTGGCGCCACGCGCGCTTTCCCTAAAACAAACGCAAGCTCTGTTTTTTCTTCGCCCGTAGATGTTTTTACACGGGCTCGCAAGAATGCGACCGCACTGAAAATATCCTGCGAACTGTCACCAAACATATGCAACTCTATATTATCAAAGGGTCCACTAAAGTAACTTCGGGGAATTTTGATGTTTTCAAGATTTGGTAAGTCCGCACTCCAAACGAAAAATTTTTGAACCATTTCCTGTGGGAGCTCGTCATCCCATTGTTGTCCTGTGACACGCCAGATGTCTTTTAAGAGCAGTCGCGCACCGACGGTAAACGGTGCGACAAGACCAATGGGGTCAAAGACTTTCGAGACAAGACTTAGGACCAAGCGTTGCGTGAGGGACTTGGTGATAGCGCAGCTTGTACCCCAACTCAAAACTAAAGTGTCATTAGTGTGATCCCACTTTAACCCTAGCACATGCGATGAATCCTCCTGACATGAAACAATAACCTTGGGCTCAGTAGATTGAGGGGAACCATCAATTCGGTCAGCCAGATTTGGTACATTGCTTACAAACGTTGTAAACTTGAACCCACCGAGATCGAGAAGATGTACCAATTCCTTCGATCTATTGATGGCTTTCTCGGGAGACTCCACTGAGTCAAGGTAATCGTCCATGTAGAAGTTTTCAAGGACGGCTTTTGCAGCTTCGGGGTAAAACTTGGCATTGTCTCTCGCAGTGCGTTGTAATGAAAAGTTGGCACATGTGGACGAGTCTTTAGCCCCGAATATATGGCGCGTATATTGATACACTACAACGTTAGTTGTGGGGTCCTCCCGCCACAGAAAGCGAAGTGATGGTTGATCTGATGGTAATACACCAACCTGTAGAAACATTCCCTCGATGTCGGCAGAGACGGCATATGGATGTTGTCGGAAGCGAAGAAGTACGTAAATAAGGTTTTGAAGCAGATCAGGGCCAGTGAGCAAAGATTTATTCAGTGAGGCTTCATGAAATTTTGCTGCTCCATTGAGCACCCTACGCACCTTACCTGGTTTGTTCGGGTTTAAAACCGGATGGTGGGGTAGGTACCACTCTTTATCAGACCGGCTCTCAACCTTGTGAGCGTCCGGAACCTCAATTACATACCCCTTATTTAGATCTTCCTTGATGGTACTAGTATACTTCTCTCTGAGGTCTTCAAGCTTGGCCAAACGTTTTTCGAGCAATTTTAGTTGCACAAGGGAGGAGAAGTAATTATTTGGGAGCTGGATGTTGTCTGCTGCCCACAGCTTTCCGACATCGTATCTCAGGCCATTGTGTATGGTGGTACTCTCAAGAATTTCGTGAGCCCTTGCGTCTGCTGCAGATCTTGAGTCTACCTGCTTGTTTGCTCCGAATGATTCAATGTCGTACCATGATTTTACTTGACTTGCTAACTCATTGTCCTGTTCGATATTCACTCTAAAGCACGTTGAGGTTAAACACGAACTTGATGGTAACGGACCGCTTAAGACCCAACCTATGGGTAAGCGTACGGCAACGGGTGAACGCTTCTCATCGGCAGAGAAGTATTCTAACGGGCGGATGGCGTGATAGACATCTTGTCCGAGTCTCATCTCAATGTCTTTATAGGAATATGTCACGGGATCAAGGTCCGCCAAGTGTGGATAAGTCTCTTGCAGGGCCTGTACATTAATTATATCAGAGCCGACGTTCAGACTCTCTTTAACGAAAAGGTTTATGGTAAATGGTTCGAAATCTTGATGTTCTCTTGGTTTCACAGTAACTTCAACAATCCTAGTGTCAACTACTTCTTCGGTATTAATACCCTTGACAGTTAGTTTTAGTGCTTTACCGTGCAAACCGAGTCTATCTGCGAGACTACCGGCCACCCAAGAGTTACTGCAGGCGGTATCACACAATACTAAAGCCTTGGTATCTAAACCGGACGAATTGACCAACTGCAATTCCGTTACCTGAAGGAGCCCCTTAACATCAGTAACAGATGACATTGTTGTGGTCTTATTAGACGGCTGTTGACTAGTAGTTGCTTTATTTTGACCTGTGTTGCCAGAAGACTGGATAGTATTGGAATTTGTTGACTGTTTTTTTGGGAAAACCCTATCTGCTCCATGCAATAGTGAGTTATGCGAACTATTACACCCCTCTGCTCGGCATTTTCTTGGCTGAGGGCACTGGCGGAACGTGTGCTTGTCCCTTAAGCACGAAAAGCAAAGTTTGTTATCCGCCACCAACTTAGCTCTCTGGGTTGGAGTCTTTTCCTTGAAAACTCGACACTCCCATAGCCGGTGGTTACCTTTGCATGCAATGCACCGAGAGTAAGTGTTTGTGGAAGAGGATTGAATTTGCTTCTTTGTGTCCCTTTGTTGTGAGTTTGATGCAAACACTTTTGAGGCTGTTTTGGTCTTTGTTACTGAAGTGATGTTCTCTTCAGGTTTGGCCTTGGTTGCGCTTTGTTTCATAAGATCATGGGCCTCAGCCTTTTCTTTAAGCCAATCGTTAAGGTCAAGTAGGGTAGGCTTGACCCAGTGCTTCTTAACCGTAAAGAGTGACCATGACTCTTTCATGTTTGGTGGTAACTTCTGTACCGCTTGGTTAAGTAGGGAAGCGCTCTTCAAGTCAGCATCATATGATAGTGACTTGAAAACCCCAACGAGGCTGGATATGGCTGCAGAATAGTTAATGATGTTATCACTATTGTGCATTTTAAGAGGCGGAAAGTTGCTTAGTTTATCCAAGTGTGCACTTACGACTGCCTGTGGCTGGCCAAATTTACGTTCCAAAGTCCTTAGTGCATCCTTGTACATTAAACCACAGTAAGCAAACTCGGCGATTGCAATCTTTGCTTTACCAGTGACGAGTGTCTTAAGGTATGTCAATTTAACGTCATCAGTGAGCGTTTGCGAGTCAATCGCGCTTTTGAATTGACCATACCACTCGTGCCATTGTAATGGATCGCCATTATACGGAGCAAGTTTCCATTCTGGCAAGGGGTCATTTTTCTTGCTGTTTATTGCGTCAGCCAACTCCTTAATCAATGACGCATTGTCCGGTATCGGAGGGGCAGGTGCAGACACCTGCGGACCACTCCAACTCAACTGAGTGGGCCCAACATAGGAGTATGTTGGCTGAAAAACCGGAGTGGCTAGACCAGGTACAACATTGCTAATAGTCGCGATCAGGTTTTCCTGCTGTGCACCTGATGGTGATTGCATATCAATCAAAGGGGGCGAATTCTGATAAATTTGTAATGGGACATTAGTGCTTGATAGTGCAATATGGGTGTGTACATTTGGAGGCAGACTATTCACTGTGGTTGTGTTTTGGTTGACTATTGACGGTCTTTGCTGTGGAAACCGCCAATGACTCATATTTGGCACAAAGTTTTGGCCAAGAGGGATATTAGGCATATTTGGGAAAGGAGGAGCAACAGAACGTACAACTTTGTGTACTCGGTTATTACTATTCTGAAAATTGTTGTTGACGAGAGGCTGGTTAATCAAAGGGGCGTGTGGGATGGGAGCAGTGAGGTTAGGTGCGAAGACTGGGTTCGGAATGGGAAGGTCATTAGGATGAGCGGGTTCGGTGTTGTGCTGTTGAGTCTTTGGACTTGGTGGGGCGCTTGGGTGCAAGGGAACGTTTATTACGGGAGCTGGATGATTTGTCGGGAAAGGAGGAAGAGTGGCGTTTGCTGCTCGGGGGACACAATTAATTTGTTGTCGGGAGCAAATTCGCGGGGCCGAACTATTCTTGGGCAGACTTGATGTTTCAGGTCCATTGGATTGTGAAATTTGAAGTTGTGCGTTAGAAAACACTTTGGATGTATTATTTTGGTTTCTTTGCGGTGCGAACGGCTGTGGTGGAATGAACTGTTGAATGGCCGGTGAAGAAGCCCCTGGGGCGTGTACAAAAGGTGGCTGACTATCCGCGGTTCCTTGGTTAGTTATGGTTGGAAGCGCCACGCCTTGCTGGCCTGTTTGATCCATTTGCGCCCTTAGTTGCGCCTGGTACAACGCCTGTGTGTTAGCAGCAGCCAAAAAATTTTCAGGTAGAGTATAATAGGGGCCGAGTTGCTGCAAGGTCTCAATTCTTAAAAAATAATTGCCTCGACAATTTTTTGGAATCGAATGCCTTGAAAGGTCAGTGTTGTGATCTTCCACTGCTTCGGCGTTATTGTGGCTAGGGCATTCTGGAGGGTCTTTCGTAACCTCTGGTTCACCAGTTTTCTCGTTGTTATTAAAACTTAAAGCAAGTGAGGTGTTGATCCAATCCTGAACAAGCTTTTCACTTCTCATCGAGCTCCTAGCACTTGCAGTTGTTTCAGATTGGCTACCTTTAGAAACGGCGTCCAACAGTTCAATTTCTTGCAGAGTTGCCTCTGCCAACCGTTTCCTGTTGTTTTCCTCCAATTCATCTATTTCCATTTGTTTTTTCTGTTTAACAAGGCGAATGGCTGCCTCATTCTCTTTCTCAATTTCTTCGCGCTTCATTTTAGCGATTACATAATCATGTTTACGCTGACTATATGTTTTTGATGAAGTCATCAGTGAGGGAAGTCTCGAACGAATGGAAGCCCTTGGTTCCTGGAACTCACTCACTTTATCATCAGCAGAATTGATGTAGTTTCTTGCTGGAGCGAGTATCTTGTCGTTCTTTGTTGTCATTGCATCCAAGTAAGACTCTAATGAAGGAACAAGTGCACTTGGATCCTCCGTTTTTCCAGCAAAAGCAATCAGGTCCTCATTTTTGTCTACAACAGTCATAAATGCTTCGTTGCACTTTGTTACTAGGCGTTCGACTTTCACTCGCCTACTTTGACTATTTATACTATGAAGAATATCTTCATGTATAGCATGCAATTCGGCCTCACGCTTTGACCTGGCAGCGTACAACTTTTTGACTTTTTGATCAAGACTATTAGACATTACGATGTTATTATTTCCAAAGATCAGCAAAACTACCACTGCAAACGGTTATCTATTATATGCAAACTCCAAACAAATCAAATCCACGCAAAACAAACCCAACGCCAAAAGACACCAAACACAGCACACTGTAGACAGTCTGTAAAACAAACCGCCCAAGGAGCAGAAAAGGTCGTCGAGCACACAGTGCCCGACAAACACAGAACTGGAGCGCTGAACGCTATGCGCTCAACGCGGAGGGAGACAAAGGACACACGGGAAGTCGAGCGAGCAACGCGCGACGAAACGATGACGTTACGGACGGAAGTCGAGCGAGCAACGCGCGACGCAACGGAAACGGGACAGACGAGATGTCGAGCGAGCAGTGCGCGACGGAACGGAAACGGGACGTGCCGGAAAGCGAGCGAAAAACGCGCAACGCAACGAAACGGGACGGTGGGAAAGAACGGTCGGGAAATGAGGACGGAAAGAACTATGTTAGCCGACCACAGCAAAAACTCAACCAAACAGCCTAGCCGTAACTCCAGAACAAACTTAAGTCACACCCTAGGAAGAAGGAGAGAAGCTACTGCAAGACAATCTAATATAGTTCATCATGGGGCTATAAAGAATAAATTTAACAAAAAACTAAATTACGTTAATGCAGTAGTACACTAAAAGGATGAAAAGGTCGAGAAATTAACTAGCCGTAACTCCAGAATAAACTTAAGTCACATCCTAGCAAAACATAAACCAAAACAAACAATCAGCATACTAACGGTATTAAACAAACTACAGCAAAATTGAATAAAGTACAATATTGTATTTGTAGACTAAGATAGTTGGAAAAGTCTAGAAACAACCCAGCCGTAACTCGAGAATAAACTTAAGTCACACCCTAGCATGCAACAAGACCAAACCAACTAGCAATCATACAGTTACACACAAACATACAACAGCAAAATCAATATACTACAACAGGGAGGCTAGTAAGTTAGTAAAGTTGCAAAGTCAAAGGACAATCAAGCCGTAACTCGAGAATAAACTTAAGTCACACCCTAGAAAGGTATAAGACCTAAACAACAAACCAGCATACTAGCATACTCAACATACTACAGCAAAAACAACAACATACCTATCACATATGACATACTAAACTGAAATCCGGAAAAGTAGCGGAAGAAAACGAAAAGCGAAGTTTTGGGAGAGCGACGTTATTGAGAAAAAAACGTATTACGGAAAACTAAAGAGCGAAAGGACGAAAAGGACGCGGGAAAAACGGTTCATAAACGATCGACGAGAAAAATTATGGGAATTCGATATTTTTTTTTGTAGGCCGGAGGTTGTGAAAATTTTCAACTTTTTTGTGTTAATTGAGTTTCACTCAATTTACGAACCTTCTGGCTGGAAAATTGATTTTTTGACAAATTTGTCAAAATTTTATACTTTTGTTCAATTTTTTCTATTTTTGGTCAACATTTCTGCAATTTTTTGAATACGGAACGGTAATCCAGTAAATTGGACGGTTTTATGCCTGAAAGTACGGTTTTTCAATATTCTATATTGATATTCTATGTTTTTTTGATTTGCATCAAAATTGACCCAAAATTTTTAAAATTGGACAAATTAGCATAATTTTCTTTCAATTTTCTCTTTATCAGAGGTTATTTTTTGATATACGAACGGACTATATCAATATTTTTGAATTTTTGGTAAAATAACCAAAATTTTCAAAATCAATGGTTTTGGTCTCAAAAAAAATGTTTACGGGTCCCCTTTCCTTTTTTTTAAATCTACAAAGAATAGTTAAATTTTACTACCCCATGCGATATCGAAAAACGTTTACGGGTTGGGATTCTTGCCGTCTAAATTAATTTTAAAACACTTCACTGCAAAAAAACTAACAACTTGGTTTTGTCTTACACTTTTGCGGCTAAGCTCAAGCAAGTCCTCTTTGACGTCCATGTCCTGGCAACCGATCTCAATCAATTCTTTCTCCGGTCCGGCCTCTGGGATCCAAGTCCAGGTCACCATGGGCCGTGTTACTACTTTCTGAAGCAGCTCCCTCTGTGTTACTAGCCTCACTGTCTCTGGTGATAGAGTGCAGCTGGTGCAGTTTGTACTGGATCTGGGTCATGATGTGACTGTGGTCAGTCTGGAGACAGGCCACTCTGTGTCTAGATATCCTGGCCAAATGCACATCTATGTCACTTTTGGGATAGTCTTCCGAGTCAATGAGAGGCCCATGCATCCCAACACCAATATCAGTGTTGAGTATCTCGTTCAACTGTGCCACTTCCAACTCAATATTGCGTCTCTCTTCATCAAGTTGCATAAGGGATCGTCTCAATTCATCACCCAACTGTACAGAGACACCTGGTTGCCGAGGCGCTCCTGCTCCGTCCCGGGTCGCGGTACCAATATTAACTCTGGTATACAAAACAGAAGTTCGGGAGATTCAATGCAGATAAAATATATAAGCTCCAAAACGTACAATCCCACAGCGTATAAGCAACGTATAAGCATTATCAAGTTCAATGTAACAAGTGAAAACTTAGACGGCAAGGTTTTTTCGATGCTCTTTTACTGGTTTTTTGTCTGATGTTATTGACGTAAAATCAGTTCGTATTCAATCGGCAATTGTCTAGAAAACCTAAAAATATTAAGCCGAAAACCAGCTTAATCGATACATATAGTGGTTATATTTACTTAAAATTAGGTTAAATGAACTTTTTCGGAACTTTCTACGTATATTAGAACGATTTATACGCATTTAAATTCAAATATAAATACTCAATTCTGATTGGCTAAAATTCGTCCTTTATTTACTGCGTAACAGCATAAATTTAAGATGTTTTGTTTTTTATTGTTCCAGCGAAAAGAACCGCGTCCTTTTCCCTTAAGAAATTTATTTGCTCCAACAACCTCGCATTGTCTCAGTAGCTCGATCTTGACGGCACTAAAATTTTACGTATATTTTTTTTAATTTCAGCATAAATTTCTAAGAAAATCAGCAAAAAATGCTTTGACAACATGTATCTGATCGCGTTTGAAACCCTAGAGCTTTCATAATACTTCTTGGAAAAAAATTTTGTCTCAAAGAAAGAATAATTTTCTGATTATGAAATCAGTCAGGGAATATTAAAAAAATTGCACTTGTGTGCGAACTAATATAGAGAGTAATACAGCGTAGTAATAAAGCATTTGTTAAAAGTTTGATTGGGCGCCGAACTCTCAACTTTTTCACTTTTTCTTGACCATATAGTTACATTTTAAATTGGAAATCAGTAAGAAAAAATCTCACTATCATGAGCTCGAAGCAAGGGGAGCTGCTATCATCTAAACGAGCAAAATTGTGTAATGTTTTGATTACAAAAATTTTAGCTTAGTGTCGCCAATATTCATATAACGGCCCTCAATAGGAAAGCATCGTGCTGTTTGTTGGTACTTATTGACAACAAAGAGTAATTACTGTATCCTATCAACTATTCTAAAGCTTGAGACAGATGTAGCATACTAAAAATGTGAATTAGTTTCTGGTATGTGTTAAGTGATGACTACCTTACTTTGATTGGGATGTCTAGGAAGCTCTGAAAGGCATGGGATTGGTCAAGTGGAGAGCCCATTTCGGAGAACTTTAATATTTATTTAGAATAAACACGTAATTTGAACCAAATCTTTGTTAAATTTGAACCAAATCTTGGTTAAATTTTATCGTGGTTTAAATATAAACTCCGTGCGCATTTGCCAATTTTACAAAGTACATGTATAACTAACAAAAATTATCGCAGGGGTCATTAGCGGAGCTGCTTAGGGAAGACAAAATAGAACAGATCTCTTGGAGCAAACAAAATGCTCGTTTAAACATTGACTTACTTGATAGCAGAATTCCAGTTCTTGTGTTACTGAATCCCAGCACTTGACCTGCAAAGGAAAACTTTAATATGATTCACATAATGCTTTGTATCCAAATGTCAATAGTGGGCGGAGTTTGTTCATACTCAGATGATTATGAATGAAGCGCGTTTGAAATTGGTTATGTTGAGCTTTCAAAAGTACAAGTAAGGGCCCTGGTAAAAATGTTCTATCGCCGGGTATTGACTGGCGGAAGCATGCTAGAGACTCAGAATCAAATCTGCACTGGCGGCGTTTACGTCATGACCTATTACCCGAATCCTCATTGAATATGTAGTATCTCTTCTAGAAGATATTTATCCATTCATGGCTCATGAAGAGCTCAATTTCTCTCCTTCAAAGCTTTTAATTTTGTTTGTTAATTCATGCACTGCATCTTTCTGGCTGATAGTGTTTTCTGCGGATTTAAAGGCCACAAAACAAGAGCTGGATTGCAGCTGGCATTAAGAAACGATCAGACCGCTGAATTTCCTCTACATTGGTTCTGTCCATTTCAAAAAAGCGATATGATCATAATATGGGTATGGTTTAAAGATGCAGACATGGAATACTACAATGCAGTACTCATTTCTTCGTTACAATGATCTGAGTAACCTCTCTACTGAGCTAACCATGTAGTCTGCATCGGTGAGTGTGGCTAGGAGGAGACTGTCGGGGGAGAATGCCATGCTCCTGACCCATCCCCCCTCTGGACAGAAGGAGAAGAGAGTGTAGAAACCTCTATAGTGATAGATGAACACCTGTCCATCGTAGGAACCAGTGGCCTGTATCATTGTAAAAGAAGGTGTTGATATGAACAAACGAACTTTATAATTTTCTTAGTTAGGTATTGTTTTTTCCTGGCTAAAGACGTGAGTATTAAAACACGTATGAATTACACATCAACAACTTGCACTACAGCTAATGAAATCAATATTTAATCGATCAATCGATATGTGTGTGTGCTTGAGTCTATCAAGGCGCTTTTCGGTAATGTCTATGCTATCATCTATTTATGATTAGCCTATGTGTATATGGCGCAGAGGTCACCGTTAAGCCTCGGAAGCTATATCATGGCAATCGAGCACAATTGGTGTTTCGAAGAAGATGTTGAGTGTCTTACATCTGCTTCCAGGGTATTGGAAATTGGGTACTATATTATTAGCTTCTCGGCTGGTCACGGTTGTCGGGTGATTTTCAGATGCCTGTTGGTTTTTCGGCTGATACTCGCCAACCATCGGCTGAGTTTGCGAATGCTTTACTGCTTTACAATGGCTCGTCTATAGGGATTTGTTTTTCTCTTTAGAGAGAGGACTGACAATTTGGAGATTGATCTGGTTCACCGTTCGAAAATTTCTAATAGTTCAGACCAAAATTTCAATTACTCTTGATGCATTTTTATCTATCCGATCTGCAGATTTTGTTTGTAATTTTTTGGTGATCAATTCAGGATTTAGATTTTCTCGGTGGTTGTTGACGTTTCTCGTGGGTTTGGTTTGTTTTGCAGGATACCTTCTACTTCGCCTGAGTATACACCGGCTGAACTATTCTAATCTACCCCTAAACTTGATTACCCCTCAAATATTGCTGTTATATAACATTAACTGATTTTGACTTTTAATTTTGTTGTATGGGTCATTTTCCACGGGTTCCCGAATTGATTCCGGACTGCTCAATTCGACTTGCTGTTGAATTTCTGTAACTCAGTCATCAGTTGCTTAGTATCTGTGGTGAAAAATAACCTAACGAATTTTTTTACTCTTTGGTCGAAAATTTCAGATTTATTTTATGAGCCAACATTAATTCTTGCTCCTGCTTTTAAAACGTGCTAGCATTTTGAACAGCCACATTATTCTCGACGAACGCTGTATTCAGTGTAAGCAGATTTTTGTGTGTTACTGACAACTATTCTACCAGGATCGTCGTTAATAATGTTGATGGTTGTCGACAGAGTTCTCGATCAATAATTTTTTGCAAAGAATGATAAATATGGCATTGATTTGCAAATTGATCTTCACCTTTATCCTAATACTTGAAGATTAAAGAGATTTGACTAGCAGATGTGATCATGAGATCAAATGATGGGGGGTTGACATGGGATAAGAATCGCTAGCAATTTGGGTTGTCAGTACGGAAGTCCAATGAATATTAGCATAACAAGGCATCTTTCTCCAAAAAAATTTTACTCAAATGTCTGGTGGTAACACGGCATAACGTGTAACTGAAATTTAAGTAGATTTGGGAACCTGTACTGTGGCTTGAACTGTCCAATTAAAGTTTTCTGTATTTTAATTGTTATTCAATGACTTTTCAAGACCCCTTAATTGTTGAATTGTCGGTTTTGCAACCAGGTATTAACTGACTGTAACTTTGATGTTACTTTTTTGTCACTTTTTCGTATATAGCTGCAGTGGTGGTAGCAAGGGCCGTTTTTGAACAAAATTGATTTTCTATTTATGATTTCTGTTTAGTACTCTTATCTTGCCATTTTTAAAAATATTTTTGTAACAACCACCAGACAGATGGAATATTTTTTAACTTTTAAAAGCTTTTCTTTAGTAAAACAACGTACATAATTCAGAAAAAAATCATGAAAGGTTACGAAAATGTCAAAAAACTTACACTCATAAGAATTGGAATAAGAAGTGGTTACATGCAAGAGGTGAGATGTTCGATCCCGTGTGCGGCAGGTTCTTCTTTGTATAAATTTCGGTTATTGCGACGAAAATAAAAATTTCACTGCTAAAAACTGCGATTCTTACAAAAATTCATCGCTAAAAGCCGACCGTAAACCTTCAAGTGAAGCATGCTATGTACTGCCAGGATTTAAACAAATATTTAGATTGATGGTCCAATACCGCCGCAAGAATCAGAGTATATACCAGTTTTTATGTTAAAAAAATCGTTGATAATGTTCTAAAAAAATAGGCGAAAATGGACACTTGAAGTGTCTAGGAACTTAGGGCCTACCAAAAAGAACAAACGGAAGCATTAACTTGATCAAAATATGACACGGAACTAACGAAAATTATAAAAGTTGGGCCATTTTTGTGCACTTATAGGACCTAACAGGAATTAAAGAAACGCTATGTTGGCTCAAGACAAAATACAGACAATAACAGATTCTTTGTTTGCATTGACGTCAAGTCATTGTATCATTGAAAAACGGGGCAACCCTAGCAACCCCTTTTTAAAAGTAAACGTTTTTTTACTTTTAAAAGAGATTAAATCACTTGCTAGAGAAAGACGAAAGTGACAAGAAAGTTAAAGTCAATTAATAGCGGTCAGCTAGTTTTTATTTTCGTTGCAATAACCGGAAATCAAACAAAGAAGAAACTGCCGCACACGGGTTCTCACCTCTTGCATGTAACAACTTCTTAATCCAATTCTTATGAGTGTTATTTTTTGACATTTTCGTAACCTTTCATGATTTTTTTTGTTAATAATGTACGTTGTTTTACTAAAAAAAATGTTTTTAAAAGTTAAAAAAGATTCCATCTGTCTGATGGCTGTTACAGAAATGCTTTAAAAAATGGAAAGATACGAGTACTAAACAGAAATCATACATAGAAAGTCAATTTTGTTTAATAAACGACCCTTGCTACCACCACTGTAGCTATATACGCGTTTCGGTGAATTTTGCTCTAAATTCGGTGAAAATTTGTTACACGCTTTCAACGCATTCACCTCAAAAATAAAAATAGGTTCATTAAAGATTTGAGTCAAAATAGGATTGTGATAACTTAGCGTTGAAGCTTTGTCTTGTTTGAATTTTTTGCAATGATTTTTTTTCACCGCTCTCAACGCTCTTACCGCTATTCTTACATCTTTGTTGCAATCTTTTTTGCGGTTGAACTAACGAGTAATTTTAGCGGTGAATTTGTGTAAGTTTTGGGATTTTTAGCGGTGAATTTTTTTTCACCGCTCTCAATGCGTGCACCGAAATTCTTACATCTTTTTTGCAATATTTTTTGCGGTGAAGATATTTGGTAATTTAGCGGTGAATTTTCGTACTACTCGGAATTCTTAGCAGTGAATTCTTTTAATTCACCGCATTCAACGCTCGAAATTGCAATTCCTAAATCTTTTTTACCGCATTCACCGCAATTCTTTCATTTTTAAAGCGATTTTTAGCATTGACACTACGACACGGGAGCTTCACTTTATGTTCCCTTGTGCTCAAAATGTCTGTCCCTAATTTGTCAGTATCCAGCCAAAGTTACTCCGTCTCGTAGCTTTGTAGAAACGAGTATTTTCAAGGATAATAAAGATAAAGATTGTTAAATTTTTTTGGAAGAGCCATTTAGAGGCGAAATGTACTAACCATCATGCCTGCTCTTGAGAATGCAATGGATGTTATTTTGGAGGTATGGTCATTGAGAGTTATTGCATGCTCCTCTGTCATTTTGGGCAGTTTGTTCAATGGGAACACCTTCACAGACCCACCCCACGATCCTACCGCCTATTACACAACAATGTAAGATAACTTTTTCACTGTTTTTGTTTTTCAAGAGGAATGCGAATTCGTTTTTTGTTTGCTTCCGTTAAATAAAGTTCTCAGTGGTGGGTATGATGAGCAACAACGAAGATATAATCATACTTATTTTTTATTTTTATTTTTATTTTTGTTAAAGCTTCGAATTACTCGTCTCCAGTCTTAATTAAAACAAATTGGTGAAAGAGCTTTGTCAAGATGTCTTGCAAGATTAGTGCTTTTCATGATAGTTTTCGTCCGCAATGTAAAACTGACAACCTGCAAGTAATTTAAATGCAAAAATGTCAACCTCTTTGAAATATAACCCATTGATGGATTAATCCAAATTTGTCGATTATTTCAGCCATCGATCAGCTCGTTGCCTCGGATCCCTTCATTTGCATTAGTACATAAATTTAAAAAGTGCATCATGTACTTACAATCATGTGGTTTTTGTATGAGAAAGCGCAGCAGCTGAAAGGAGTCCCTTCTATTGTAAGTGTCAGTATCTTTCTCAATTTCTGAAATAGAAATGAAAAAAAAAATCACTCAAAATGAGGCATCATTAGTCCACACTTCCAATGCTATTTGAGAGCACTAAGGGTTTGGTATAGCCACTCTTTGCTCGCTGGCAGGTATCCTACAGAGAAAAGGCCAAAAATAATTTTGAAAACCTTTAATTTAGGGAAAGTTTTCCCCACAAACAACTTTAACAGCATTTGGTAACTCATTAGATAAGTTCCCAACTATCATGTCCGCATGGAATATTAATGAACCTTGAACTTACAACATACCCATGATAGTTAATTTGGTGACCACGGTTGTCTTTAGGGCATAATTAACATGTGAAATTAGAAAAAAAATGTTATTGTCTCGTGATAAAAGTTGAATATTTTTCTGTTTTACTTTGATATCGAAGAAGTTGATTCGTCTGTCCCACCCGACAGAACACAACAGTTTCACATCTCTTGAAATCTTCACATCTGTTATCTGCTTACGATGACCTTTGAACAGCAAAAATCAATCCCTTCTACTTCATGCTCAATGGCAACTTACATGTGCTCAACTTTCAAGGCAAAGTATGAATACCATTTCCAAGATTTGCTATATCCGTGTTTGGTTAATTAACCTAGTCAGAATTGGGTGCCCACGTTTGCGAAACGGAATCTTTTTTTGCACAATTTCTTGTCAAAAAGAACTTGAAAGACGGTTTCAAGAAGATAAATCATCTTCAAATCAGAATTTCGACTCAAATTTTGGTCAATCATCTTTGTTTTTCTACGTTCCATTCAATTTTTTTCGATATTTTGATCGTTTTTATCGAATTGCTCAGCCTCGGTAGACTTCCCACCTTTAAAAGATTTGACTAGAGTGAGTTGAGGCAGTTGAATGAGGTTTATTGCACGATCATGACCAGCAGAGGCGATGAAAGAGTCGTTCTCGGAGGAGGCGAGACAGTTGACCTGTTGACCATCCAGGTGACACTTGAGAGTGGCAACCATAGTGTGGGGTTGCTCCTTTTCAAACATCCTCACCACACCATCTGCACAGCCAGTGATCACGTGTGAGCCACTATTCAACACCAGGAGAGCTGTCACCTTCAAATTACAAATATACAATCATTTTGGCTGATTTGAATTTTCCATTTTTTGTTTTCTGTTTTCAAAAATTGCTCATTTTAAAATTAAAAATTTAGCAAGAGTTAGTTGTCGCAAAAAATGATTGAAATTTTAACGAGAACGCACAATCTCGAAAATGGTTCATAAAAAAACGTACGCTTAACCGAAAAACTGAGATTGAGTTTTTGGAATTTTTTCAACAGAAATTTAGTCTAGGTGACACTGATAACTGAGCACTAAAATGGTTAAAGAGAGCAAATGAGAACAAATGCAGTCACCTTGTATATGTAATGCAGCGAAGGTGCTAAATGGTTTTGGAATATAACCTAAATGCAACTTTGCTTTTTGTCTAAATCACTGTCTAATTTTGATCTTTTTAGAATAGATGCTAAAATATTGCATTTAGAGACCAGATTCGGAAAAATTCATGCGTTTTGTTTTTCTCGTTTGGAAAAACATAACGCTGCAAAACATGTAATTCTTCGGTTTCCCATTAGTAGAAAGATCAATTTTGCTGATCGGATCTTCACCGTTCCGGGGACACAAACGGCAAATATCCGGGGGGGGGGGGGGGGGGGGCACAAACGGTAAAGATCTGATCTCTATTTTCAAATCATTCTCAAAAGCATTTTTAATATTAAGGTAAATATTTTTTGCTGCAAATCTGAAGTAGATTTACAGCTAGCCTAATGTCAAAAAGTTGCTACAGGGCACATTTTTAAAAAAACAGCCTTTATTTTTCGCATTCTTTATTATGTTTGAATTAATTGAGAGTGCAAAACTATCTCAGATTGAATTTTTCCGCCCAAAGTGACGTAAGAGTGGGGTTGCAATGGGAGGATTTTTTAGGAAAATGCAGCTCAAAACACTCACATCTTTTTGAGCTGCATTGGGCTTCCAACGGGGGTAAAATGGTGTAAGAGTGAGGGGATAAAAGACAAATTAACCCCCTACTCTTACATTTTTTTAGTTTGTCAAGGGAGTAAAACGATGTAATAGTTCGGGGGTAATGGAGAAATTACCCCCGCACTCTTACACCGTTTTATCCCCCTTGACAGACCAAACAAATAGAGGAGTGGGGGTTAATTTGTCCTTTACCCCCTCCCTCTTACACCATTTTAACCCCATTGGAAGCCCAATGCAGCCCAAAAAGACGTAAGAGTTTTAAGCTGCATTTTCCAAAAAATGTTCCCTTTGCAGCCCCATTCTTACATCATTTTACCCCCTCAATCTTACATTGTTTTAGCTCCCATAGCTGAAGACTGCCAGTCTTGAACCCACAACCTCTGTACCCTCTTCTGCGTCGCCTTAACCTCCATACCATCAACGCTTGTCCAACTCTTGACGGTCAATATATATGAATAATACTTGTTAGAATTGTCCCCTCTCAACAAATTAGCCCCTCACTCTTACATCTTTTTACCCCCTCAGAACAAATTACCCTCTCACTCTTAAACCATTTTACCCCCCTTGGCAACCCAACTCTTACATCATTTTACCCCCTCTGAAAAAATTACTCCCTCACTCTTACACCATTTTACCCCCTTGGCAGCCCAACTCTTACATCATTTTACCCCCTCTGAATATATTACCCCCTCACTCTTACATCATTTCCCCCCCCCCCTTGGCAGCCCAACTCTTACATAATTTTACCCCCTCTGGACAATTTACCCCCTCACTCAAAATGGGAGGACTTTAGGGAGGGCATTCGACCCGGGATTCTTTGTACTAATGAGAAATCGAATAGTTACAAAATGCTTCAAACTAAATTAATATTTTGTTTTTTTATTGTATTTCTTGCTGCTAAAAGACGCATTCATTTTTTACAAGATTTGTCGCAATTTATAGACCGATTTCAAAATTATGTGTGCAAATTTTTGCATTTTTCTGAACGGTTTACGAGTGAACTAACGTCTTAATAATTTTCAGTCTACAACAGTTTATGCAGGTAATTAAACTTTCCATGAAGCTGTGCTTTTATCTTTTTGGATCGGTTTAATAAACACAGAAAACTTTGAGGAGAAAAATAGTGAATCGCGATGGAAAATTAGTACTCACGAAAGTTTTTAGGTGTAAGATTTGTTAAGATTTATATGAATTTATCAGCGAAAAGAGCTTTAAAGAGCAAAAATCACAGAAATATGCTCACGTGATGAGAATGACCCCAAAAATGATCAAAATTTATGGGTTCAAACTCCGGTGGACTTTTTGCAGCCTCCATTTTGATTTTAAAAAAAGATAATATAATGATAAATTACGACAGCAGTAAAGAACAAATCATAATTGAAATAGCGCTCAGTTTGCTCAATCCAGTTGAAAATACTGAGCCGATAACAAATAGCTGTAGATACGATAGAAGTAGATGACAGAAAAACAAGATTAAAATTTTATACAGAATATGAATGAATTATTAAATAGCCAGCTCAAAAGAACAAAAATAATGCATGCCTGTAGTTGCTACTTGCACGTGCGGCCAACTTTGTTTGTGTTGTTTGATGGCTGGAGGAAATATTTCTGTTGAATCAATGGAATGGAGCGAGGGGTTGGTCAAATTCTTTTTTGAGTTGACAAGCTTTTCCAGAAAAAAATTTATAAAAAGGAAACCCTCTAAGAAGCAGTGAATATTCTTTTGATCTTATAATTTTAAAGTTCTGGTGGTAAATGAGTTTTTAATATATAGTTGCCGTGAAATCATTGAAAAAATCACAGTATTGAACCGTAAGTCTCTGAAATAAACGTTAAATTATAATTTCCGAGGTTTCGCTCTAATTTTTGCTAACCTAGATTTCACATTAGTTTCCAAAAAACCTTGGCTTGATCCCACCTATTGCTCTAGAATTTTTCCATTAATTGGTAATAGAAACCGTTTCGTTTTGAGAGATGCTTTTTGGCAATCTCGAGTGAACAATGAGGCTCGATAATATTCGTTTGCACATAATATTTCGACCTGTTCTCACACATATTTTTGACTTAATTGTCGATTCATTGATGAAGAAAACTTTTGGATGAAAACAACAAAAAACAATAAATACGCCCAAAACTCTTTATCTAATCTTTTTGAAAACACTTAATAAAAAAATATAAATAGCATTGGATAAAAACTAAAGAAACTAAATAAATTGCGCACCAAAATAAAGCAGGTGGAACCTGTCCTTAATGAGACTAGGCAGCAAGTTCATAAATTGAATAAAAAAAACTTGGATAAATTTGAAAAAATCGATTTTTTCAAAACATGTAGCCGCAATAGCCATTCCAAGCAAAAACGTTCAATCAAAGACACTCAATAGATAGATTCTCATGTATTTCATTAGGAATTCAATTAGACCTGTCTTAAATGAGACCACAAATAAACAAATGCTGACAACACCCATAATTTTAAAAATAATTTAAAACACTCAGTGTTGAAGCCAAAAAATAAACAATTAAGAAGATTTTAAGGGTTCAACTGGACTTCATTTCGATAGCAGTGTGGCTTATTTTCAAAGGCACTAGGTGGAAAGGCAACAAAAGGGCCACAAATGTTGACCAGTATCCAACACTTACATTTTTTAAAAAAATTAAAACCGCTGTGAACAAAGTAATAAAAAAGTCCTTTAAGACGTCAAATCAAAGTTGACAATAATATTTGATTCTCAAGCAATTAGGTGAGACCTCTCAATAAAGAGACTATTGATATATTTGAAAACGAATATATGCAAAGTCATAAAAACCATTAGCTGTCAGCAGCACGCATTGAAAAGCTTCAAATGTACTTCCATAATGAGCCATTGGGATCGTTCATTAATCAAAATAAGCCATACTTGTACAAAACGAGCAGTAAGTACGGTCCAAAATAAAGCTCAATAAAAAATGGCAGAAAACAATTTCAAAATCAATTAAAAACTGTAAAATTTTGACTGAACAGATTAATTATGTTCTATTACGGCTCCTCTCAACCTATATGAGAATTCTCATTAAAGTGATAATGTGACAATACGCTAAATGAAACACAATTACAGACAGATATCCCAAAATAAAAAAATCTCATTGTTTTGAAAAACTTGAAAGTCATAAAAACCAATTTTTAAAAAGTGAAAAAATTTAAAGAAATCTTTGCTGTCGCCTGAAAGATGACGCAATCCGTCACTAAGGCCCCTATGTGGAAAATTAGTCGAAATAAGAGTAAGAAGTGAAAAAGTTCCAAATTTCACTGATTTGTTGTTGCGACAAATATATTCAAAGTCATTAGAACAATTAAATTTCAACTCAATCAAATAAATTTATAGGAAATTAATTGGACTTCTGAGCAATGAAGCATAGTCAGAAGACTACCAAAAAATGCAGGCAAACCTCATGAACTTATTAAAAATTTAAGAAAATAGTTTGTCAAAGTCATAAAAACCTCGTTTTTCTCTAAAAACAATACACTTTTTTGGGCTTCATTTGAACGCGAACTGGACTTTTTCGTTTAATTAAACATGGATGTCAAGACGGATTAGTCTGTAATGAACATACAATCAAAATTAATTCAAAAACATTTTAAAAAGACATCGCGCAACAAAATCTGAACATTTTTTGATTTTACAAAATCATATTGACACCAAAACTGTCCGGCATCTTAGCGTAATAAATAATATGGGTTTCAGCATATCAAAAATAATTGATACAATTTGTATAAATATCGAATTAGGTTTTGGTTACAGAGCACTCTTTTAAGAAGCTGAAGTAAGCATAGCTTTCATCTGAGTGTAGATAGGTTTTAATGTTCGTGTTACCGGAATTTTTGGACGAATGGTGCCGAAGAATCGTATTTGAAACATGATTAATTGCTCTTGAACGAAGTTCATAGCGATTTTTGTAAACATGTGTGTCTTTTTTATGTAAAGTTTTTGCTTGACAATTTTGACTTTTCGAGTGACTTTTACGCCCTTAAATTTTTGCGTTTCGCGTGATCTAAAATTTTCTCTCAATCACAATTTCAAGCAGCTGAGCTCAATTGGCGGCAATTTAATACTAAAAGTCAAATGAAAAGTGCGCCCAAAACTGATGTCAATTTTTACTTTAAATCTTAATAGTGGTATATGTTGACCTCTAATGTGGTTATTTGAAGCCCACTATTGAACTTCTTTGTCCCATTTAGGCTTCCCTCTCTCTCCCCCGCCGACTGAAGCGGGCTGCAATTGGTTAGAGCTCCCACTAGTCGTCCAAGAGCAATTCTTGTCGGATATGTTTATATCAAAGAGTCCGTTTTTACAGTTTGTCAACTATCCTCTACAATCAAATAAAAATCCAGTGAACCTATCGTTAACAAATTTCATTTAATTTAACAAAATTGTAGAGAAATTCAGAAAAAATATTACAGAATATGTAAACAAAACAACAGAAATCAGCCAAATGTTCACATCTTTAAACAACTTTTTAATCAAATATTCTACTGTTGACGGGATCCCTGCTTAAAGATGACAAACACATTTTCGGTAAAGTTTCAATTCATTCGTTTAACTTTAAATCACACAAGCAACGTTGCAACATTAAGGCTTCTGATCGTAACATCATCAAGGCGAGAGCCCATCTAAAGGGCCCGGCAATTCTATCTGTATTTGCTAGCAGGTACTTTGTCTGTGCCGACTTTCGGCTAAGATTGGTCACCGATACGTTTTCATAACATAAAATTATTGAGCCAAAAAGGAGCGCTATCGATTTAGTATATTAGTAGGCTCAACGAAAATTATGCTAAATGAATCTTTTCCGAGCTTTCTATGCCAAATAGAAGAGATTTTTTGTGCATTCAATCTTTTTGTAAGGCTTACATGGTTAAGAAATTACGCAATCTTTTCTCGCCGCTTAAATGGCGCTGTAAATGGATTGTTCATTTCCCGCTTTAAATAGCGTTGCTCATTTAATTTACTCGGTAACATCCTCCGACCCGGAAGAAAATTCTGGGAAGATCGGTACAAGCTTGACGAGTGGGCGGACGAGAAATCCGGAAGACGTGCGTACGACGGCGGAGCGGGCGACGCAGTCGGAGCCGTAACGGAGTTCTTCAATCCGAGCAGTTGGATAGTAAACCCCTAGGGTTGCTTTCTTCAACGATCCAAACTAAATCACCAGCCTTGAGGTGATGCTCGGCAGGCGTCTGCCACTTAGCTCTACGGTTCAGCGCAGGTACATACTCCTTAATCCAACGTGCCCAAATTGCATTGGCGTAGGACTGTGCACGGGCGTACCGCTTACGATGATCGAACTCGTCGACGCCAACGATGGTCGGAATTGCGGTTGCTTGGTTACCGAGCAGAAAATGATTAGGTGTTTTTGCGCCTAGATTGGACGGATCGGCGCTTACGGGCGCTAAGGGACGTGAGTTTAGTGCATATTCGACCAGACAAAAAGTAGCGTTCAACACCTCATCTGTGAGGCGACGCGTAGCGAGGATAGTGTACAGGACTCTTTTAAAATTACGAACTAACCTCTCCCAGATGCCACCTTGGTGTGGCGCACTGGGTGGATTGAACCTCCACTTAATGCCCTTATGTGCAAGTTCGGTGGCAATGTTAAGCGTTTTCCATTTTTCCATACATTAATGGAGCTCTTTCTCCGCTCCAATAAAGTTCGTACCACCATCCGACCAAATCGTAGCAGGAGTACCCCGACGGGAGACGAACCACTCCACTCCCATTACATAGGAACTCGTGTCCATGGACGGGACGACTTCAACATGGACAGCACGAGTAGTGAGACAAGTGAAGAGAAATCCCCACTTCTTCTCGGTAGATCGACGAACTGTGACGTGGATTGGGCCGAAGTAATCAACCCCGGTGTTGGTAAAGGGAGGAGACTGGTATGCGAGTCTCTCCTTTGGGAGGTCTGCCATGATAGGTTGGATGGTTACTGCACGGAACTTTCTAAACAAGACGCAGTTTGATTTGATGGAACGCAGTGTGGAACGTAGTTTAAGGATGGCATAACGTTCCTGTACATTTGACCTTAAGTAATCGATGCCCTGATGATGGTTCCTTGAATGAGTATGCCGCAGAAACAGTTTAACAAAATTATGACGCGCATCCAGCACAATGGGATGCTTAGTGTCAAAGTCAATTTCCACTAGCCGTCGGAGTCGACCAGAAGAACGGATGAGACCATGAGGCCCAATAAACGGAGTAAACTGAGCAATGCGGCTGCTCCTCTTAACGGATTTGTTGTCAAGAAGATCCCTTATTTCGGTATTAAAGGACTCTCCTCGAACCAGGTACTGGAGATGACGCTCGGCTTCGTCAAGCTCAACAGGGTCCGCTATGCTGCCGTCTGCGGTACGGTAACTTTCGTGAGATGGTAAAAGACGGAGCACATATGCGGTGACACGAAGTAGTTTTTGATAAGACTGAACTTATCAAACGGGATCAGATTAATGCTTTGTTCCTTAGGGGGCTTGGTTACGGATGCGGCTGGAGTTGAGATGGAGTTATCACCTTGTTCCTTGGTTACAACGCCGAGCTTGATGTTATCAACGACGACAGTATTTGGTACAAAAGGGAATTGCTTAGTTCTCAAGAAGTCAGGACCCCTCACCCTGGTACTTGATTGCAAAATTTCAGCGGACATACCACGCGTGCCAGCATCTGCCGGATTATCACAAGTGGCGACGTGGTTCCATTGGTCAACGCTGGTGTTCTCCAGGATTTCACTAACACGATTTGCAATGAAGATGGGGTGTTTGTTTGTTGAGTTTAGCCACTGCAAGACGATGGTACTATCTGTCCACATAAAGATTTGGTCCACGGTAACCGTTAATGATCGACAGATTTCCCTTTTTAAACGGGCAGCGAGGAGAGCGGCTTGTAATTCCAACTTAGGAACTGTCAATACCTTCATAGGTGCATCGCGGGCCTTGCCCAAGACAAACGCCAGCTCTGTTACAATCTCCCTAGAGGTGCAAGTTACTTGAGCCCTAAGAAACCCTACTGCACTGAACACGTCTTGCGAGCTATCACCAAACATGTGGAGTTCAAGAAGTTGGAATGAAAAATAACTTCTCGGTATAGTGATCTCAGCTAACCGCGGCTGTTTCATACACCAGGCAAGGAATCTGTCAACTGTGTCTTTGGGCAACTCGACATCTCAATTTTGTCCATTGACACGCCAGATGTCTTTAAAGATTAACCGAGCACCAACATTAAACGGAGCGACAAGACCAATTGGGTCGTAGACCTTTGACACTAGACTTAAAACCAAGCGCTGTGTTAGAGATTTTGTGATGGTGCTGTTAGTACCCCTACTCACAACCAGAGTATCGTTGTTGTGATCCCACTGAAGTCCAAGCACGTGTTTTGTTTCCTCCTTGGATGAAACGATGACCTTTGGTTCAGTGGATTGAGCAGACCCATCAAATCGGTCAGCAAGATTTGGTACATTGCTTACAAACTTAGTAAGCTTGAACCCACCTAGATGGAGATGTACCAATTCCTTCGACCTAATGAGGGCCCTCTCGGGGGATTCCACTGAGTCTAAGTAATCGTCCATGTAGAAGTTCTCAAGGACGGCTTTCGCAGCTTCTGGGAACTCTTTAGCATTATCACTTGCCGTGCGTTGAAGTGCGTAGTTGGCGCATGTGGGCGAATCTTTTGCCCCAAAGATTTGCCGTGTATACTGGTGTACCACAATATTTGATGTGGGGTCCTCCCGCCACAAAGAGCGCAAAGATGGCTGATCACATGTTAACACTCCAACTTGGAGGAGCATTCCCTCGATGTCGGCTGATACGGCAAAAGGATGTTGTCTGAACCGTAGGAGTACATAGATTAGGTTTTGTAGTAAGTCAGGTCCGGTGAGTAATGACTTATTAAGAGACGCGCAATGGAATTTAGCTGCTCCGTTTAGTACCCTACGAACCTTGCCCGGTTTGTTCGGGTTAATAACCGGATGATGTGGTAGGTTCCACTCTCGTTCCGAGCGGCTTTCCACCTTATGAGCATCTTTGACCCTTACTACGTTGCCCTTGTCTAAGTCCTCTTTAATGGTATTCGAGTACTTTTCCCTTAAAATCTGATCTTTCTTTAGCCGCTTTTCCAAAGATTTTAATTGAACCAACGCTGAGAAGTAATTGTTGGGCAGTTCGATGTTGTCTTCAGCCCATAGCATTCCTACATTGTACCTATTTCCATTATGAACTGTGGTGTTTTCAAGAATATCATGCGCACGCGCATACGAGGCGGATTGTGGGTCTACTTGCTTAAGTGCGCCGTACGACTCCATGTCGTACCAAGATTTTACCTGACTAGCGAGTTCAAAATCGTGCTCCATATCTGCTTTAAAACAAGTCGAGACTAAACCTGAAGACGACGGTAGAGGGCCGCTTGGAACCCAACCTATGGGTAAGCAAACAGCGAAGGGCGAGCACTTCTTGTCGGCAGCGAAGTACTCTAACGGGCGGATGGCATGATATACATCCTGTCCAAGTATCATCTCGGTGTTTCCATAGCAATATGTAACTGGGTCTAGAAATGCTAGGTGCGGGTATGTTGCCTGAAGTGCTTTGATGTTGATGACATTGGCGCCTTCATTCAAATCCTCCTTTACGTAAGGGCTTACTTTAAATAGTTCAAATGCTTGGTTGTCGCGTGGTGTTACGATTAGATGAACTAACTTAGTGCCTACAACCTTCTCGGTATTTATACCCTTGGCTGTTAGTTTCAGTGCTGTACCGTGCAAATCAAGTCTATTTGCGAGATCATTGGACACCCAAGAGTTACTGCAAGCGGTATCGCACAAAACTAAAGCCGTGGTATCTTTACCAGAGGAGCTCTTCAACTGTAATTCAGTCACCTGAAGGAGGCCTTTCACATTACTCACAGATGACAAAGTCGTGGTCTTACTCGATGATTGGACACTAGAAAGTTTACTTTGATTTGCGCCAGCATTAGGATTACTATTGTTGTTGTTTGAAGGGGATTTTGATGGATAAACCCTCTCAGCTCCGTGAAGAAGTGTATTGTGGGAGCTGTTACATCCGTCCTTCCTGCATTTCCTGGGATTTGGGCATTGCCTGAAAATGTGCTTTTCTCTCAAACATAAGAAACACAGTTTTGCTTCCGCCACTACCTTTGCTCGCTGAGTGGGAGACTTTTCTTTAAATACCCTACACTCCCAGATGCGGTGGTTACCTTTACACACAATGCAGCGAGGGATTGGAGGCGTTGCCGATGTTGAGGCTGGTCTCTGAGTGCCCTTAGTTTGTGTATTAGCAGCAAAAGTTCTTGAGACAACTTTGGTCTTTACTACTGAATTGGTGTTATCCTCAGTTCTTGCCTTTGATGAAGTTTGTTTCATTAAGTCATGTGCCTCGGCCTTCTCCTTCAAACAATTGTTGAAGTCAAGTATTGTTGGCTTAACCCAAAGTTTCTTCACTCTGAAGAGTGACCAAGACTCTTCCAGATTGGGCGGCAATTTTTGCACAGCCGTGTTAAGAAGTGAGGCGCTCTTAAGGTCCAAGTCATATGAAAGTGATTTAAAGACCCCAACAAGACTTGAAATTGTTGCAGAATAGTTTATGATGTTATCACTATTGTGCATCTTTAGTGGGGGAAAAGAGCTGAGTTAGTCTAAGTGTGCACTGACTACTGCCTGTGGTTGGCCAAATTTACGTTCGAGTGTCTTAAGTGCCTCCTTATACATTACACCACAGTATGCGAACTCAGCAATGGCGGTTTTAGTTTTTCCAGTTACAAGAATACTTAAGTACGTTAAATTGACATCATCAGTCAAGGACTGTGAGTCTAAGGCACTTTTAAATTGTCCGAACCATTGGTGCCACTGCAGGGGGTCACCGTTGTACTCTGACAACTTCCACTGGGGCAATGGATCCATCTTCTTACAAGTGATTGCGTCCGCCAACTGCTTTATCAAATCCGTGGAGTCCAAAAAGGAGCCGAAGGTGTGGGATGGGGTGGGTCACCCCAACCCAACGGATTCGGAACGGTAGCTCCATACGTCGGCGGAATGATCGGAGTGACAAAGGTGGGGGCTGCACCTGTGGAAGAACTAAATGGATTCGCTTGCATGAAGTCTGATGTTATTTAATTGTGAGGGCCTGCTGCTGCTTGTACATGAGAGGAGCGGAGCAATGTAGTGATATGAGGGTTGATTAACGGGGCCGGTTGTACGGTGTATAAGTTTGCAGATGTTCGTACAAGTGGTACTGAATTAGATGGGACTGCTGCGGGAAAATGCCAGACAACAGGATCCGGAGGAACAGGAGGTGCGTGGGTTATAGGGACAAAATTTTGGGGCTGAAAACACTTTTGGGGTGGTGGAGGTTGAATTGATTGAGGTACAAATACGTTTGCCGAGGAAATGAATGGTGCAGGTGGAGAATGGGCTAACAGATTGACATTATTCGCCACGAGGTTAGTGGCGTGTTGTGGGAGTGCTTGTGGCGGCGAAGGAGGAAAGCGAAATGCTGGTGGGATTAACGGGAAATGCGGTAGTACGGCGTTTAAAACGGGGGATGGGGGGCTGGTACATTTATGTGTGCTTGTGGCGGATTAGGTGCTAGCGGAGCATTAACGATTGCATTTAAAGATGGTGAATGCGGAGGGCTGACTAAATTTACCGGTCCGGGCATGCTCGACTTCCGAGGGAATTGATGATCTAACTGTAACCCATCGAAGTGCATTGTTGCTTGAGACAGTTGTCGGGCTGTGTTTGGGGCGTTTAGTTGAGTTGGCATACCACAATTTATTGGTGGTGATGGAGGCGTATATTGAGGCTGTTGCTGCTCTTGCATGTTGTTGTTTGCATTATGTGCATCATTGGTTACATTGTTTCTACTTCTTGGTTCTTGCGGCTCATGGACAGGGAGGTTGATGTTGGCCTCAACTTGAGCATGTGTTTTGAGATTGGAATGTGAGTTTGGAAGATGAGTTGATGGAGGGCGTTGGAAAATTGCTTGGATGGATTGGGCGATGGAACCAGAAAAAAGCAAACTCAGTTCATTTGCAACATCTGCCATGTTCCTGGAGTGTGACCAATTGACCCAATCTTGAACAAATTTCTTGCTCTTGATTGAAATTTTTTCCGTAAAGGACCCACTCGTTTTGCCTGTAGCAGACCCATCTGGTGATGATTTTGCAATCTTATTTCTTCAAGGGCTGCAGCAGCTACTTCCTTGCGATGATCCTCCTCATGCTGCTCAATTGCCAACTCCCGCAATTTGGTTTGTTTTTCAATTTCAAGACGCTGTCTAGCAATGCGAAGCTTTGCGTCATGTTGTTTCTCAAGTTCCTCTTTTTTGAGTCTTATTAGTTCTAAGTCCCGTTGACGCCGACTTGATCTTTTTGAGGAAGTCATATGTGAACCTGATCTTAAACGGTGAGAGGTATACAACTCTGCTGTCTATTTGTCATGGACCGGATTGATCTACCCACGAGCAGCAGCAATAAACTCATCAGTTTTCTTTGTTACAGTCTCTAACCAATTTCTAAAAAAATTTTTACAGGCAGCATCTGGTTCTTCATTCTTTTGAGCCAGATCAAAGAGCTCAAAGTACACACACATACACAAAATAAATGGGTTAAACCGAACCCTAGTATGACGGTTTGCCTAGCAAACCGCCGAAGAGCAAAGTTGTTCGCCGAGTACAATAGTACCAAAATGTTTGCCGAGTACAAAGAACAAAACCGGCGAAAGAAAGAAAGAAAGAAAGGTGAGCGCAGAAAGCGCGACACGGGACAGAACGGGACGGACGGACGGGAAGAGACGCCGAACGAGTAACGCACGACCCAACGGGAAACCGCATGGACGAATGGGAGCATCGGGCGAACAGCGCGGGATGAAGCGGGAAAATGGCACGGGCGGGGCGGAAACGTCGGGCAAATCGCGCGCAACGAAACGGGAAAACGGTACGGACGTGAAGGAAACGTCGAGCGGGTAGCGCGCGACGGGACGGGAAGTCGGGATAGCGCGGGAGGGAGACGGTAAACCACAAACGAGGAGGCGGGAAGACCAATGCTAGCAGACCAAAGCAACAAACTCAACCAAACAAACTAGCCGTAACTCCAGAATAAACATAAGTCACACCCTAGAAAGAGGGAGAGAAGCTACTGCCAGGTAAACTAGCACAAAACATTGTGGGGATTTTTCTGCGGCATCAAAACATCAAACAATTTACGGCAACGAATTAGCATAACCAAAAATTGAAAAAGTCAGGAAGTATACTAGCCGTAACTCCAGAACAAACTTAAGTCACACCCTAGCAAATCACCCTACCCGGACAACAAAAGTGCATACTACCAAAATTAATCAAGCTACAACAAATTGCTAGCAAACAGGTGTGGTGAAAGTCACGAAACAAACCAGCCGTAACTACAGAATGAACCTAAGTCACAACCTAGCAAGCAACGAGACTAAACAACCAACCAACATACTAGCAGAAAAGAACTTAATACAGCAAAAACTCAACATACTACATCCTACAACAAATAAACGGTGAACAGAAAGAAACACGGCGACACGGAAACAAAAAGACGGAAACGGAAAATGAAACCAGATTACCTGCGGAAAACGGACGGTAGTGAAAAACTCAAAAAATGGGGAGAGCGAAACGTTTAGTAAAGCGCTATTGGAGAGAACCAACCACAAACTAACCCGTAACTCGTGAGTAAACTAAGTCACACCGCCAGACAGCGGGTAGAATCCCAAAACAACGCAAGACTAAGTGACGTCCAGGTTATCAAAGGCTTGAGTGAGTTCCGCCTCCTTGAACGCATGGCGGGTGCGAAGCGTTTTACGACGGCGCCTAGAGAGCTTTTTCGGTCGGGAGCGTGTTATCAAAGACCGCAGGTTGTTTTTATGGGCTAACACAATAGTGAGTGTTCTCAGCTCTAGCGCAGGCCTTTGGTGCAATGCTCTGTACTCTTTAAGTAAATTGGATCTTTGTGTTTACGTTTAGACACAATGTTTTTCACTATGCGGATGCTAACTAGAGTACCACGCTTGAGCTGATCGTAAATGTCAGGAATTCTGTCTCTGGGGCAATACAATACAGCTTCTATGCGCTCCTGATACTCTTCAATGCTGCAATAGGCTGCGAAGGTGTTAATGGCTTATTGTTGTTACCACGATGACGGGTCAATGAACTGTTCACCACATCATGCCATATAACTAGCCTCTTTTTATCACGGAAGAAATGACTCAATTGGAACTGAGCAGTTTTTCGTACTTTCACCGCGTTCGGATTGAAACTCAGACCCGGTAATTCATAAATCCCTTTTTTAATGGTCTTGTAACGCTTGAGGCAATGTTTTTATGGCGTGATGCAGTGAGCTGGCAGGTAATATAAAAACCAAATAATGTTTTTACAACATAATTGATGTGAGTTATTTGGAATATTCGGAACCAACAAAGCCACCATTGAAGTGCCTTTTTGTCAATATGAATGTACAGCTATCATTTGGAGGCTTTTAGAATCTACCTTCTAAATTTTTTTTAATTTCCGTTATTTTAAGTCTAAATATGTAAAAAAAGTTTCTCAGCTCCCTTCTCCAAAAAATAGTCTATTTCGCTGAGACTTGTCAAGATAGTACTACATGCTTTTCTTTACAATCTGGCGGAAAAGGATTTGTGAATTTCAGAAGGTTCGCTCAAACTTTGAACCTTGATGTTTTTAAACTCAAAAAATTATAAGGGGTAGGTTACCGGTGACCAAGGGAGATTACCCAAAAATATGAGTATGAGTCAAATCAAGAGGGGTTTGCTAGATTTGCCGGTTATTAATCAATTCACGACAATCAGAAACGTTTTTCAAAAAAAGTTATTCTTTTGGATGAGTCTTACAGTTTTCTTGCTTGTGCCGCTAGTTTCAGTAACCCTTCTCTTCTCAGTAGCAACAGAGAAGAACTGAATATGGTAACATGGCATCCAATGTCCAATCTGGGGCATCAAACAGTGCAGGAATGATAGCACCGCAACAGAGAAGTGAACACATCAGTGCAGTCCAGATGAAGGCACCCTTGCACATTTTATGTCTGAAAATTCTGATATACGGCACTGGTCCAATCTGCAGAATGTTATTTGTTGCATAATTGTAAGAAGAAACGAGGACTAGTGCAAATGTGTTGAGAGAATACTTCAGCGTAAGAACCTATCCAATGGCTATAAAGTAAAGCGAATAATGATTTGGGTGGGTTAGGTAGTAGTCAATTTTCTCTAGATATAACCAAGGAAAAGTGATGGAGGCATAAAGCAGCCATTAATGCGTTCAGAGGTAGAGGGAATTGTTTTGCCATTAGTTTAGCACACTTGCTTCTAGATTGTTTACGCACCGGAATCTGACAATGCAGACTGACACCCCGTTTTAAGTTAATACGAGATGGGGTTTTCTTTAAAAACGGTGGTTCGAATGATGGGCGGCACCAAAAATAAAGGTGAAAAACACACTTTTGTTAAAGATTCAATTCATTTGTTTAACTTGAAATCACACAAGCAACGTTGCAACAATAAGGCTTCTGATCGTAACATCATCAAGGCGAGAGCCCATCTAAATGGCCCGGCAATTCTATCTGTATTTGCTAGCAGGTACTTTGTCTGTGCCGATCTTCGGCTCAGATTGGTCACCGATACGTTTTCGTAACATAAAATTATTAAGCCTAAAAGGAGCGCAATCGATTTAGTATATTAGTAGGCTCAACGAAAATTATGCTAAAAGAACTTTCTCCGAGCTTTCTATGCCAAATAGAAGAGATTTTATGTGCATTCAATCTCTTTGTAAGGCTTACATGGTTAAGAAATTACGTAATTTTTTCTCGCCGCTGAAATAGCGCTGTAAATGGATTGTGCATTTCCCGTTTTAAATAGCGTTGCTCATTTAGTTTACTCGGTAACACTGCTACCCTCTACGATGAAATAATTGGTTGGAAAAATTTCACAGAAAAAAATGTTTTAACATGTTTCCTAAAGGGTGGGACGGAACAATTAAAGTTAATCTAAGCTGAATCTCATTTTCGACCACTCCATATTGATCACTGCTTTCTTTCGATCATCATTGCGTCTATATCATTTCATCTAAGCCATTCGATGCTCTTCTGAATTCTCATAATTATTTATCCTCTGCAAAAATCAGTTAGAGTTAGATTAAATTGTTTCTTTTATTCCTCTTTTTCTTTTCAGAGAAACTCCGATTGATGAACCTTAATCGGTCCTCGCGAACGAGCTGTAGTAATTACTTATGACAAGCTCGAGTTTTTTCCATTTTCCGTAGTTTTGTGTTATCAAAATAAATATTACAAAAATCTGTTGAGCAAGCAGCCAGAGAAGAACTGTTGTATGCTGCAAATAATAAGAAGAATGAAACTAGAACATCGAAAACAAGGCACATAACGAATTCTCGCACTAATTTCTTGAATGATTTTTAGCAGAAATGATTCTGAATCATTTATTGAAAAAGTTGGTAGTAAAGTCAAAATCAATCTTTATCCCGTTGATTTTAAACAAGTAAAAGAGGAACAATTCGAAAACAGATTTGATACTAACCTTGGTTGTTTAACACTAAACTAAATACAAGGACACTCGTTAATGTGCGTACGCACATGATGTTCCGACCCGAGCTCAATTTTTGACTTAATTGTCAACCAAATGAAGACATAGGGAAAATAGATGTTTGAGTTTTAAAAAGTTTAAAAACCTAACTATTTATTGAATTACATAATGCCATGCCTCTTTACAGCGCTGACGAGATCTTTCATTGAAAAAAACTACGAAACAAAAACAAACAACAAAAGAAGCAAAAACAATCTTAATTAATGCGATGGTATAAAACCTTAACTGCACAAATTTACTTTGTCCATACTATACAGCAGATGGCAATTTTCTTTAATAAGATTATGTAACAAAGTCGACAAAAGGAAATAATAAGGCGAAATTGGAAAATCAATCAACTTTTTTCAAACCAAATAATTTCTAAAGTCTTGCAAATCAATAGCTTTTAATGGAAAAATTCTTAAAAAATTGACTAAACATTCACTATGAAATCAATAGGACGTGTCATTGGTTAGATTAAGCCATATGAATGGACTACAGAAGCAGAAAAACTCAAAAAATTAAAATTTGCGAAAACACAAATTATTGAAGCCTTTAAAATCATTAGCTATTATCTGAATACTATGTATTCTTCCTTCTTTTTTCGCTCATACTAATGCAACTAAAAATATACTGAAAGATTAAATAAGTGCATTGGGGCCACATTTGAAAATCATTGGGATCTTTTATTACGCGAATGTGCTAAAAGAAGAGAAAAAGAAACACAAGTACATTACTAAAACTTTTATTTTAACGCATATTGTCCACAAACAAATAATCAGTTACGACATGATATCACTGGAAATTTAAAATTTTGGAATAAAAAATTTTGAATTAGTCCTCTCATTGATGAGAATAGGGCTAAAAGTTGACGAAAAGAAAACAACAAAAACTGAAAAGTTTAAAAAATCAATAAAAAAATATAATATCAAAAACTTTGAGACTATTCGCTTTAAAATGACTGCCTCGAGTAACATCAATCCTTGAATACTCAATTACAAGCGTTTGAGGCCGGTTAGCACATTACCCCTACCTAAAGATTAAAAAAATGGGCAAAAACCGCTAATTCAAAAAAAATTGAGCGAAAAAAGTGTCGAAGCCATTGAAAAAAAACATTTCGGTAATGACTTTTCTATCATCCATTAACTTTTTAACAACATGAGATTTTTTTTACAATATGACTTCAAAACATAAGTAAACATTAACAAATACAATAAAACCACGAAATTTCTGAGGAAACCAGTAGGATCAATGCGATTAAACTCAATTGCTTTCAGCAAAAGGCAATGAAAGCGCTCGATGGAAGCATAAGAGTTATGCCTCGATGGGGCGACAAAATTGTTTGTCATTGATAAGTCATCGAAACGACAAGCCGTTACATAGAGTCATTGACTAAGAAAACAACAACAAATACAGGCAAAAACCAAAATTCAGTAGGAAAAAGCGAGAAGAAAGTGTCGAAGTCATTTAAACCATAAGCTTTTCTTTGAAAACTTTTTTTATGACGATTGAACATCTAGTCTAAACCAATTGCATTTGACACCAATAGGATAAAGTGATGAGAATTGAGAAAAATCAGAACCACAAACAAATTCAAAAATTTTCCAAGTGTGCGAAAACATTATGAAAACGCGCGCATCGATTTTATCAAACCAAAAGTTAGAAGACAAAGCCGCAAGTTAGATCATTTTTGTTGAAGTAGGAAAAAAGAAGTTTCAGTAAATACTTAGGCGTTTGTACAGTTCACGAAAATAAGTTTACGATTGGTTAGTATTCAAAAAAGTTTTAGAAAAATTGTTTTGAAGTCTTAACAGCCATTAAATTCAATAGCTTTCAACAAAAGTCAAAAAATACGCTCAATCGTGACTCGTTAGAAGGACAAAGATGTTTGTCATGAATGGGTAATCAATGTGATATCACAATAAGTCTTATGACTATGGAACAAAACCAAATACAGAAACCAATAATTCATTAGAAAAGTGCGTGTAGCAGCCAATAATTCATTAGAAAAGTGAGTGTCGCAGCCGTTTAAACCAGATCCTTTTATCTGAAAATTTTATCTATGCTCCTTTTAACGTGTTCTCAAAACCAATGGGAGCTATCGATATTAGAAAAATGTGATAAGAGTTCAACATGAACCAAAAATACAAAAATATCCAAAAGTTTAAACTATTTTTTGAAATCTTGTGGCATCGAAGCAATAGAACCAGGAGTTAAAAAAAAACCGTAACTAAAATATTTTAGATTGCTGCGAAAATAAAAGAGGGGGCTCTGGTCCTTACTGAGAATTTCTTAAAAATCATGAAAAAAAAATTTAAAATTGGCTAATGTTCAAAATTTTTTTTTTGAAAAAACGTTTTTAAATTCTTAACAGACAATAAGTTCAATAGCTTTCAACAGAAGTCAAAAACTACGCTCCGTCATGACTCGATGAAAAAACAAAAATATTTGTCATGTATGGGCAATCAATAAGATATCACAAAAAGTCTTATGATTATGAAAACAACAACAAATACAGGCAAAAACCAAAAAACCATTACAAAAAGTGTTAGAAGAAAGTGTCGAAGCCATTAAAACAATAAATTTTTCTCTGAAAAGTGTTTCTGTGATCCATTGGACGTCTTCCTTAAACCAACGGGAGCTATCCAAAATAGAATAATGTGATAAAATTTCAAAAGAATTCAAAAATACGAAAATATCCAAAATTTTTAAAATTGTTTTTGAAATCTTTTGGCATCGAAGTCATAAAACCAATTATTAGAAGATAAAACCGCCAAACAGGTTAATTTTGGTTGAACTGGAAAGGAAGGGGATCCTGTCAGTTTTGAGACTGACTTACTGTTTACAAAAATAAGTTTATGATCGGTTAATATTTTAAAAAAATTCAAAAAATTATATATAAAGTCTTTACAGCCATTAGCTGTCCAATCAAAGCACTGAATAGCTTCACTAATGCTCATTACCAAATCCGTCGCACTTTTAGTCATCGATTCTATTCCATAGGGCTCCCAAACTTCTGTAAAACCTCAAATAGAAAATCAAAATTTCGTTAAAAATTTTAAAAGCTCTGAGTCGAAGCCATAAAAAACAAGTGCGATTCCTTCAAAAACGTGTTTTTTGTTAATTCGACGTCATATTACTGTAAATCAGGTTTATCATTAGCCAAACACCGATATGAAAAGTGACCAGTCTCTAGGCGACCTAAAAATATGAAGTTTTCTAAAAAAGAAACAGCTCTCAAATAGAATTCGAACTTTCTTTATAGTAAACTTTCCTATGAGACCAGAACTAGTCTTTTAATCACCTTTTGTGTATTAGGAATACGAAATTCGTTCCTTTCTGTGGCGTGAAATGTATTTTTGAATGAAAAATTTTTTCAAGAAAAGATCATAATTTGAAGAAAACTTTCACTAAAAGTGAACGAAATGATACCAAATATGACGTGTTCACACAAAACTTCAATCCTCGATAACTTCGAAAAAAACAAAATTAAAAAAATCTTTTGAATTTAAAATTCTAGGCTGGACGAGTTTTTTAATGATACCACTCACATTTCTGTACGATGAATATATCGATCGGCCAAAATTGACTGAACAAAAAAAAACCATTTGAGTTAATAGTTCCTTCACCCACAAGTGGGGTCGGAACAATAAAGCCTTCAAACTGCCCAGTTGGTCGCGTAGGCTATGTGCACTTTCAACTTATGTCATCAAGTTTTTTTGAACGCAAACTTTTATATCAAACAACAGACTGGCAACTGTATAACTTGATCACCTAAGAAAATTCTGCTGTATAGAAAATACGTGATCAATATTAATATAATGATACCAATATCATTTGCTTGTGTTTATCAAAAAATTGAATGAATGATAATAGTATAAAAATTTCCTGTTTTAACTAAAAAAATTTGAAGTGTATCATTTTTGTTGAGGTTTAAATTGTTTACACGTGATGTATATGTTAATCGATGGGAGAATGTTAGAACAAAAGTTTGTTACTGTCACGTAACTTGCTCTATTGAGAAGATTTGACAGTCAATCACAAAACACTATTGTATATCCCCCAGTGTGCAGGATGCTGGGAACAAAACTTTTTCAAATTCTCAACATCCTAACTCGTGTTTTATTTAAAAAACCAGAAACTGATGTCTACCACCACAAGCTAAAGCAATAAATACTTCATAAAATGCAATACCAAGCTTTTTTAATCTCTACAATTTTTTTAAGTTATATGTTCAATTACAGGGAGCAGGATCCTAGGCGAAAGAAATTTTTGTAGACATCAGGAAAAAATTCTGAACTAAAGATTTGAGGAATTTAGACCACTACCAAATCAAATCTTTAAAGGAGGTACAGCAAGGTAGGATTGATGACATAATGTGGTTAAGTGTCTATAACAATTACCTATGTAGAGAAACAGCTTACACCCTAGTCGGGAAAAAAACTTTATCTTGTAAGATCTTGCACGATTCTGGCAGAATCTTGCAAGATGATGCATCGTCTTACAAGAATTTCTTCCAAAATCTTACAAGATCTTGCAAGATAAACTTTTTCTTGGTAAAATCATACAAGATATTTTTTTTCGTACTAGAGTTTTACAAGATACACTTTTTCTTTCATGAATCTTACAAGATATCCTTTTTTCAAATTTCAAAATTGCTTTGCTGCCTTAAAATCTTAAACGTTGCAAGATATGAATGGACACATTTTTGGCATCGACAAAAGGAAGCCAAATAAAAAAACATCAGATAAACATTAATCTAAGGCATCAGAAAAGGGTCTTTCGATCTTCGTTTTTAAAAATATTTCCTGAATAATTCATTTCTGTTTCCTGGTTTTCCATTTTCTTGATTTTCTGTTTTCCTGGTTTTCTTATTTTGTTGTGTTTCAGGGTTTCTTGGCGAAGAAGGTGGTTGAAGATGTTTTCCAGGTGGCCGCCAAAGTTGGTCTCTTCAAGAAGTCCCTAAAAATATACAAACTTAAAAGATAAACTTTTTTGTAAGAATGTTGCAAGATCTTACAAGATAAACTTTTGGCCTCGACTAGAGCAAGAACAATTAAAAATAACCAGGGTGTCAGAATTTTGTTTTTCTCCATATCCCTCTTGCAGCGCTTTTATCATCAAAGCTATTGATATGCAATTTAGAACTTTCAGATTAATAGTTCTTGCCCTGTTTCTCTTTTAAGATCAAAATCTTTGGCTACGATGACACTGACTGAGTAGATTAAAAGAGATGCAAACCATTGACATAAACGAAATACTTGGCTCAAATCGCACTCCCCCCTCCCCCCCCCTTAACCCCCCCCCCCCCCCCCCCCTTAAGATATCTTTCTAACCACCAATTTAGTTTCTTAATTACCACAAAAAACGTCAGAATTAAGCATGTTTACTTTATGTTTTTGGTCATTACCGGACAAGCAGTCTCTTCAGAACCATATCCGGACAAAACAGTCCCAGACAAAACAGTCCCAAATAAATTATTGAAACAGCTGTAAATATAATCTACAAGCAATTAACAATCATAACCTATGAGTTAAGCTTCGGAATGCAGTTTTTTTAATTGATATGAATTAGGACTAAACCAAAAATTTGTTTCAAAATACATAATTTGGCTAAAACTAAGTTGTAGTCAACTTAATATTTGTTCAAAGAAAATACAATCAAATGAATAACTTAAGAGGTTTCTTTAATAACTGATGTGCATATGTTTGACTCCATATTTAGTTCGGACTATTTTGTTTGGGACTGTTTTGTCTGTTTTCTCAGGACTATTTTGTCTGGGACTGTTTTGTCTGTTTTCTCAGGACTATTTTGTCTGGGACTGTTTTGTTTGGGAATATTTTGCTATTTGAGACTGTTTTGTCCGGGACTGTTTTGTCTGGGACTGTTTTGTCTGTTTTCTTAGGACTGTTTTGACTGGGACTGTTTTGTCTGTTCACCCTTCAGAACAAGTATCCGCCTTGGTAATACCTTTTCAACACGTCGCCCTTAATTTTTCTCATGAAAGAAAAGTGCAACGAGAAAAATTTTTTTTGTTAAAATAAGTTTGAATGAGAAAAATGATTGGAGCCTTTATTGAATCTTATTGAAGAGATTTTAAATTAAACCAAAAACTTTTCCCTGTTTTTGAGAGTTGGATAATGTTTATCTGATCTCCGTTTTACCACAACATTGATACAACATTTTTGACGTCCAATAATGCCAGTTATTCCCGTGAAAAAACTCCCTCTTGAAGAATGTTTTAAATAAGATTAATGATTTAATGATTAAATAAATTATTAAATAAATTAATGTCCTCAGATAAATTATTTGGGAGCTGTTAGAAGTGTGAAATTAATTAATTAATAGAATGAGTTCAAATTAACTTTTGAACAGCTCTAGAGGGCAGACAAATTAATCAGAATGTCTCCAAATACCTGCGATCAAAAATTAATAAAGTATGATAACTTTCAAATTTTTCTTTCATTAGCAAACAGATCTGGTGCTATTTAACGTATTAGCGTGTTTGGTTTTAACAAAGCTATTTTACATTGAGTTTTGATTAGAGTGTGCATTCACGCAAAATTATCTGTTAATCACATAACTATGTCTCTTCGTTTCTTTGATTATCAGAAAGGATTACCAACTTACCAATGTTTATCTTTTCACAATCGAACACAAATTGTGATTTGAAGCTGACAAAAGTTTGTTTCTTTGATTTAAAGACTTTGCATTAACTTATAAGCAACCTCTGTCGTTTTTATTCTACGCAAAATCAGCAAAGTACAAAATCTAATTCAGTTGAATTTGAGTTTTCGTGTTATTTTTCGCATATACGTTGCTAATCTCTTTTGTATGACCATGAAACCCTTATATTGCGCAGATGGGGAATCTGTTTTTCATTCTCCTCTAGGAGAATACAACTACGCATCAGAGAAATGGGAAAGCATGAAGCACTTTTTGTCTGATATATTCTTGGGAGAGTATCGTGAGAGTAGAGTGATCGAGTCCCTGTCAGAGAGAAGTCTCTCTTACGAGGAATTGTACAGGAGAGGAGAAGAGGTCTCATCTCAGCTGAAGAGAGAGTTTGGAGTGTGTGAAGGATCCATTGTTCACATTGTGAGTGAGAATGGATTTGATTGGCTCACAATCCTCCTCGCCTCCTACTTGAACAACTGTGTCCTCTCAGCCACTCATCCTAAGTCACCATGGCCAGAGTGCGAGAGGAACATTGAGACCACGTGTTCGACAGTCCTGATTGTGTCTGAAAAATGTTACAAACGGTATATTTTTTGACGCTCCCCACACCGCATGTCAATTCTGTGAAACGAAAAACGTATACTTGTGGTGATGGCGTCGTATTTTATGTAAGATCAACGCAGTCGGCGTTAAAAACAAAATGTCGTTGTTTTTTTAACGTCAATCTTACCTATATTAGCGTCGATAATACCTTGATCTTAGATGAATAAGTGTCAAAACATTGCATTTGATCTTCAAAACGATGTTGTATCTTTTTTGCTAGCGCCCCCACCCCAGCCCTATATAGTCGTTATTATAGCAACCCCAAAATCTAATTTTTCCTGAATTGTAAGAACGTATTTGCATTTAACTGAAACAAGAGTGACTAGGTAGATTGAAGGCACTTTTAGAATAGTTTCCTTATAAAAATTTTGTAATCGAGCCCTTATTGTAGCCCATAACACCAAAAATGATATAATAACGAAATTTTTATTGATGTTTACGTTATATGCAGCAATTTTTTTTTGAAATACGTAATACTTTCGAACCATAGCTATGCTAGCTTTTAATAATACCATATTGTTCAAATATGTTAATGATGTTAATGAATAAACTTACTTAACTTTAACAGTATGTTTAGGCATGCATAAATGGGGGGTGCAAAATTAAGCGGGGGGGGGGGGGCAGCAAAAAAGATCCCGGTTTTTTATCGTTTAGTTTAGCTTTGGAGAGTATACACCCTTTTTTGGAACATTTCTGCTAAGAAGTATGAGTAGTAGTGAAAATGCCTGGTTTGTAACGGGGGGGGGGGACCTGTCCCCCCCCCCCCCCCCCGTTACAATTCAGGCATGGCCTTTTTTAGGTATCCTTTTCGAAAACTTGTAAAATTTCTCGAAAATTTTGTTTCTCGAGGTTGGGAAAGACTTGTAATTTTTTTGAGAGTTTGGTATTGTGAGAGTGGTGGAACTTGTAAAAATTTTGGAAAAAAATTTTGGTGGGGTGAATGAGTGAAACTTGTAAAATTTTTCGAAAATTTTTCGAAAATTTTATTTTTCGTGGTTGACAAGACTTGTAATTTTTTTGTAAAATTGGTGTTGTGAGAGTGTTGGGACTTGTAAAATTTTTGGAAAAAAGTTGGTGTGGTGAATGAGTGAAAATTGTAAAATTTTTCGAAAATTTTGATTTTTTTAAAAAAATTCTGAATCCTTTTTCTAGTCTAATGAGACTAATGAAGGACTGAAAAGCGAAATTGACTAACCTGATGGAATACTGAGGTGAGGGAAGAAAAAAGATAGTTTAAAATTGATAAGTTTCCGTTCCAATGTAAGAAATTTAATAGTTTTGCGAGTCTGAGACCGCACAAGTGGTATTAATTTTATGGGTTTTATTGCCCATATGTTTGAATTAACAAGCAAGTGTGAAGTAATGAAATTGGAAGTTTGTTGAATTTCAAGCCTGGAGAAAAGTTTTATGTAGAGTTTCGAACTGAAAATAGCGCATGAGAATGAATAGGGGACAAAATATCGTGAAAATTGACTGAAAAATAGAAGAAATTGGGGTTTAAAATTTGTCTGAAAATTGGTTAAAAAAGTGATTTTATCGCTTCATTACTGTGTCGGGAAATGATTGATATGGGGGTCAATTGAATTTTGGAGAAAGTGCGGGTTGAAAATAGTTTGAATGGAGCGCTTAAGGTGTATTTTTGAAGCCATTTTGCGTCAAAAACAGACAAAATTTTGAAAAAAAGTGCAAAAATTGGTGTTTTTTGGTAGTAAAAAGTTAAAAAAAAATTGTTTTTCGCCGCCAATAAGCATTTTTATACAATTTAAAAACTGTTAAAATATGGTACGAGAAATACTGTCAAGGAATCGGGTTTTTATTAAATATTATTTAGTGGTAACTTGTAACTACATTTTTTGTATTTTTTGATGAAAAAAGGCCAAAAATGTGCAGAAATTGTCAATTTTTGAGGTAAGAATGTAGAATGAAATGTTCTATGCTAGTTATAAGGGAGTGGACAACAAAGTTTTATAAGGTGAAAGTTTGCTCGAACAATTAATAAAAAGTAATTGGGTGTTGTTTGCATGTTACTTTTTGTTAAATTTTTGTTTTTTTTGGCATTTTTTGACAAAAAAAGTGAAAAAATCGATGTTTCTTGGGCGATCAATGTAGAATAAATTAATGGCTCTTAGTTGAAATGCAATTTGCAATGAAAATTTGTCATTTAATAGCTTGGTGAAACAAATGATAGTGATTAATTGGGTGCTGAATATATGTTTTTTTGTTACTTTTTATGTTTTTTAGTTAAAACTATCACTATTTTGCGAACCAAATGTTATGAAAGAACAGTCGGCTAAAATAGCTGACGTCCAATTGTACAGTTCTCAGTGTGCAAGGTCATTTTAATTATTTGCGCTGAAATTGTGAATAAAAAAGTTTGAGAGATTAAGAACAAAAAGGACATGATTTGGGCAATTTTGCCGGCGATTAACACATTTATGTATCTACGAAGACTTCTTTTAAGTGTTCATGTATGACTTCACAACATGGTAGACAAAACTTGGGTGTGGCAACCATAAAACTAGGCTGAGTTTGAGTTTGAGTTCTATTTTTGGCTTATCTGTGCAATCGACCTTGTAAAGCCAAAGTGAGGAAAAGTGGTCTTATATAGTTTTATTGGTAGTTCATTTTCTTTAGAATTCCATTGAAAGCAAGCCCTGTTTCCTAAATTTCTCTTACTGAGTGTTGATACCATTAAAAGCGTATTTCTTGTCCACAACGGAAACAAAGTTATGACTGAAAAATTTTCCTTTCACGATAATAGTGACTTTTACCACGAAATTTCGTGCTCTAGCAAACGACTTGTTGTTGCTTCAGTGAAAACATACGAAACAACGGGAACATATATTACTCTACGACTCTTCAAAAAAGACTCCGAGGAATTTCGTTTTAACCAAAGAATAACTCTGTCAGCTGCTGAATTCGATCTTCTCGGCCAGAAAATAAACACCATTCAAGATCTATCGTCTCCAGGAACCGCAAAGAAAAATAAACGAAGGCAGCGAACTGGTTGTGAAAGTGATCTCGAAGAACGAGCCCAGTACGAAGGTGGAAGAGCAAAAAAATCACGACAAAAAGTTGCACATAAAGCAAGTGAAAGTGACAAAGAAAATTAATTAGCAAAATGGTGGAGGCAATGGTTGAGCGCACGCCGGAATATTTTCGTCAGTTTGCCAAACAATATCGCTACTTTATATGTCAAAGCGAGCCTATATTTGACCATACAGTAACAAAGAACTTTGCCTACAGCTTGCATTTGAATGACGATTATTGTAAAGTACCTGGATTTCATTATCATGTTATTGCCTCCAATGATCAACTTCCTGATTCTTTCAAGCCTTCAGCATCCAAACCATTCATTATACCCTGTCTCTTCCCCTGTTTCAAACTACTTATTAAAACTAATTTGACAAATACAGTTTTTCGTGGAGAAATAATGAAGAAAATTGACGAAGCGGTGAACTACAACGAGCAACACCAATTGAACTTTGCAAACTCTAAGCGAAAACTACCTAACGTTGATTGTGTTTTTACTAATAATGTTCAAACTCAAACTGACTTTTTGCCTAATTGTACGATTGATAGATTCTATAGTATTTATAATGGTGGTCTATACGGTGAGCTTTCCAAAATACTTTATATATTAAATAGTGGCTATGGTTGTTTGCATGTTGACAATAGTTTCATTTTGATAAATTTTATTATGGAATCGAAATCTTCTAATTAATATTTGTGTTCTCTGTTGTCTTTGAGGAAAGTATTGAGCAAAAAACCGTTAATTAAAAAATGTTAGAGCATATGATTAGCAAAGCGTAGCAAATCATTATCGTTCATATTCAACAATAAAGGATATGCGCAATATAAATGCAAAAAAAGTCCACAGAGTTTTGAGTTTTGATTCTGAACTGGCTTAAGTTTGAGTACTTGGGTTACTTCATTGTAAAACTGTACCAGACGGGAATACAATATTTGGTGGTTTTGTATGGGGATTCCAAGCGGGTCAGCCAAATAAACTTTGTTTTCGCGGAACAAAATAACCATCCAATGACTTCCTTCATATTGCGCTGGTGAAGCATTAACTATAATAAAGCCTTCTCTTGTTAGTTTTGGGAAATTGTCCGCTGCAAAAACTCCGTAAAAACAATATTTTAAATGAATACATTTTCCCAACAAATAGCGTATTTCATCACTATCCATCGGTGGGGTAGGTGATAATTGAGTTTTTTGTCACCTTTTGTTCCGAATTAACGTAAAACGTTGAACTTCTTTCGCCCAGAAATAAAATTTCTACGTTGGCTGCCAATGCTCCGTCAAATGTAAGTTGAACCGAAATTGAGCAATTTGTAAGTTCTGGATGAATGAAATCATGAGACGCCTCTTGCGTTGAAGTTAAATCAAAAGCTAGAATAAAATGATTGGGATAATTGTCCAGAGTTATTCCATGCCCACCTTTGTCAAGAAAATCCAAGGCTTCCAGAGTATTGAAGTAAATGCGGTGGTTAAAAGTTGTTGAGACCGGAGTTCCAACAATAGGTTGACCATTTCTATAAACAACAATTTGGCTCAAATTGAATTTCTGGTAGTGAAAAGGATTAGTGCGATTAGTTCCGAGGTATGCTTGATTTGTTGCCATTGCAATGATCATACGTCGTACAGGCTCTTTCGAGAAAATATCCTCATGGCTCCAACTTCTTATTCCAGTTGTAGCTAAAAAAGTTCGTGGCAATACTTCTGTATAGCGATACACGGCAGGTGTTTTTAGTTGAGTTTTTTCAATTGCCGTCAAAACATGATCCGCTATTGTCATTTTTCTGACGTAGAGATTAGCTTCAATTATTTTAACTTTGTAATGTTTGTTTGACTCTGAAATTACAGCAAAATCATTTGTAGACCTTCTAAATGAAATTCGCAGAGTAACACCACTAAGCAGGTGTTTATCACAAGTTAAAATATCACTTGCCGGCTTTCCAATGAAATAGTTTTCCTGGGAATTAGCAACAAGAGCTTTTCTGGCCGCTACGTCGTCCGCGCGACCGTCGGTGCCATCAATTTTAGCTGGCTCATCCTCGTAATAATATCCCTGACAAGCTAGCCATGTGTTTTTTGCAGTTTTTCCCGAAGAAAATTCCGCTTCAATGAATGCTTTATGCGCATAATTTCCGTTTGTGTTGGAAATTTTAACACCGTTAGCAGATACAGTGCATTCTGAAAATAAAGAATGTAATGCGTTGTTGCTAAAGTATGGCACGTCTGTATTTGTAGCGTCAGTTCCTGTCCTTAAATCGCCGTCATTGTTTCGGGAGATTTTGCATTTAATTTCAAGGAGAAATTTTTGTAAATCTATGAAATTGTTCCTATCGCCCAAAACTTCAAACTCAAGCATTGGACCGTCCGGGGAGTAGGAAGGTCCGACTTTTTGAGTAAAAGCATTGTCAAAAGTAATAAGCAGAGGCTGTTTTTCAAATAAATCAAGTGTGGTGTGTGTTGCCTCTGCGGGCAGTAAATTAGTAATCATTTTGAACTTTAGAAAAGATATTTGACCGACTTCTCCTCAAAGGCTTTTTCTTACGAATGCCTTGTTTTGGATTTTCACCGTTAGTTTTTAATTTACGCATTCTTCCTGTTTTTGATCCGCCCACTTGTTTCCTTACAGTTTTTTGCACAGTCGATTTTAATGCTTGTTTTGGAGACTTTTTCGTTGTGACAACCTCTACCAGCTCAGGAGCTGCCTGAACAATTAATTCACGTCCAATCTTTTTGGCTACAGGCCAAAGAAACTTTCTTGCAATCGGTAATGCGGCTCTACCAATACCTGCTGCTGAAGCCCCAAAACCACTTCCTCGTTGGCGATAGTGTCCTGAAAAGTATGGTGATACCGATTGCTGTTGATAGTAGGCTTCCATTTATTCGAATTTTTTAAAATTTAATGTCAAAATAACATTTCCTGTTCCAGCGAATGGAACTAATTGTCCGGTTTCTGTCCGCAATTGAATTTCAATTGACTGAAAATTTTTTGATAATAACTTTTTGTATTCCAAGTTGCTGAAGACAATTCTTTGTGTTGGCTCTATTTCGCAGGGGCTACCGTTTTTCAGGCGTTGTTTTGAATCAATGACTCGAATAAGAGGAGCTTTAGTATCACCTACGTATTGATACTCAATTATGTTAACATAAATAAAAATCAGTTGCTTCCCTGCAGACAAATCAAAAGGATAATCGCCAACAAAAGTTTTTTCTTCGTCATCTGCCATGGTCAGATTTTCAAAAGTGTCCAACATCTTGTATCCAATATGATAACCAGACCCATCATGAATACCGTTGAAACCTAGTATGCTTGGAATTTCCTTATCCAGAAAAGTAATTCCTTCATTTTTACCAAAAAAGAGGAATAAAACTCCGTTGATTTTGTTAAATTGAAAGTCAAAATGAGGCAATCCAGTAGCTATTTTTGAGGATCTCAAAAGATGGTCACGGTTTTCATAGGAACCAGTTCCAATAATAGCTCGTTCTCCTCCGTATGGTCTGGAGACAGCATCAAATGGAATACTTTTCTCATAAAACTTAAGACCTTCAGAGGAAAATATCTTCAAATCACTTTTGTTCACTTGATTTATTTTTGCTGGGAAGATAATTTCACTTAGAGCAACTCGCCAATCCCCTTCCAAATTAATTTCTTCATTGAAATAGTTTTTGAAAGAAGACAAGGTGTTTTGAGGAAAAATATTCATAGAGGCTGATGAGACTAAGTGAACGGTGAATTCATTCATGTTTTGTTATTTCACTACTGTTGTCTCTAACTTTGACCAACTCTAATTCATAAAATTTTCCTTTGACTGGCTCTTGGGATGCGTCAATGAGACTATAAGTAGGTGGATTTGTTGTAGGTATATCGTAAATCTCAAACACTTCGTTGGTAAATGTTTGCTTGTATCCTTTTCTAAAAGGAAGATCCGCTTTTGATATTCGCACAAAGTCCCCAACGTAAAACTTTGGTCGGCGAACTAGTTTTGCTGAATTATTGAAAATTAATGATATCAAATAAGGAACGTCTTTCTTTGTTACTTTATTCGGCGCCAATTTCGTTACTCTGTTGACTCTAGAGTTAATGGTTTGTACAAAGCTCTGCAATTGATTAATATACGAGTATGTCCATTTGTCTTCTAAATACTTGTATATCAAATTTTTGAGCGAACGTATATTTCTTTCCGCAAATGCTGATTTTTTCTCGCTGAAAGTTTTATAAACTTCAATATCATTTTTCTGACAAAGAGTGCTGAATGAGCCCTTAAATTCTGTTCCAGCATCTACCCACACTTTTTTAGGTTGCTTGTTCTTTATCATTTTCTTAAACGCATCTGCTGTAGTTGTGGCGTACTTTGATTTTAAGGGTTTAACTCGTAGATAGCGTGAGAGGCAGTCCACCGCAACCAACAAATTTTTTACATCTTTGTTCTCTTTTGCTAATTTATCCACATAAGCCAAGTCTAATGACCAAATCTCGTTTATGTCATAAGCAATAACTTTCAGTGTTGGAAACCTTTTTCTATATTTCTTATGCTTTGTGTGGGCATTTTTACCTTCTAGAAACAATTTCACTTTACTTGGTTTCAATTCTGTGCTTTTTTGTAAATTTTTTATGCTTCCGTATGCTGCGGGACCTTTCGTGTATTTTAACTCAAGCAATTTTTTCTCATTCGTCGAAAGACTCCCAGTCCTTCTCTTGCTGAGTTCTGTCTTCCTTTGAGGTTTCGAAACCACTTCCGGCTTCTGAGGATTCCTCTGTAAGTAATTGGCTGGTTTCTTTGTGCTTGATTCTTTTTGGCACAAAAGTTTTCTTTTTCTTTTTTTGTTTGGTAACTCTTTGAGTTCTTTTCCGGATCGCAATTTTAGCATTACTGTTGATCACCAAGTCTTCTTTAATGTTCAAAGCCTCTAAAATTTTGAAATAATCTGGATTATTTATTTTTTTAGTTGGTTGCTGCAAATCATAGAGAAAAATGGGGACATTTATTCCTGTCGCGGTTCCGTCAACAATGAAATTTATTTTCATTTTCGTCTATAACAACTTTTTTTGATTCTTTAATGAGGTTAACTATTTTTTCCGTCCTGGTAAATTTTGCTGACGCTAGCATATTGAGATTTTGAAGAATTTTGTCTGCATGTACTTTTGACAACTCAGTAGGATCAGTTGTTTCCCTTGTATCCAATATTTCTTGGTTCTCTTTCTCAGTGTTTTCATTTGGTCGCATACGGTTCAAAAACGAAAATTGAGCACCTCTATGCTGAACTCTGGGATCATTTAGAATTTGTGAGGAATATGGTTGCTCCTTCATAAACTGATTTTTGGGAATCAAAATAAACTCTTCAGCAGTTGACATTGCTTAACTCAAATGGATGAAACAAAATTTAATAATGAGTTGAATTAGTTCGAAACCGGTTTTTGTTAGTAAAAGTGCTCGCCGTTTATCCATTGATGACTTTTTCTTGATAACGCCTTCAAATATGTGTCTGTAATTTTCTAAGTCTCTTACTTTCACTCTAACATGGCCCAGTAAAACATTGTGAAGACATTCACACAAAACCAGTATAGCATCACTATCACAACTACGCAAATATTTCCTTAACTGTTTGGGCTGCAAAAGCACCATTTGCTTCAGTATAGATAATTTTTTCTCTTTCATTGTTTAGAGGAGTTGTTTCTGCTTTATCAGATTGAAGATAGAAAATTGATGGACCTGGCTCAGTAATATTTGAACAGTATCGTAAACAATCAGAAGTTTTTGGATCAAGATCGATAAGCAAATGCCCAAACGGTTCTTTCGTTGCAAATTGGTAGCAGTGTTTTAAAAATTTAACGAGGTTCAACTGTTTACCTAAAAATTCGACTTGTTGAATATCACGGGCTTATTTGAACAAAATGATGTGTGTCGTGTTCAAGTCTATTGTACGAGACCACTTGCTCTGTTGGTAAAGGTTGTGCTTGATATAAATAACATTAATGTTTTTGTGACGCCCTGCAGTGGCCAATTTAACAAATTCTTTGTCATTGTAAATTTCTTCGCACGAGTCGTCTATTATCAGAAGACAGTTTGCAAGGCTATTCAAAAATTCTAAATTGGCGTACTTTTTAAACGTAACACCAAGTGCTTTCTCCATTTTGATGTATATTTGTTGCATTTCTCTGTATAAAAAAATAATGTTGTTAAATTTTGGGTAAAATGTGTTTCCTCTTAGCATTTTGAAAATTAACTCTGTTTTGCCACAACCTGAAGGCCCTACAACGGCCATGAAGACCCTATCTTGCGTAGATATAATTTTATTCATAGTCTTGGATTTGGTAAAATGTATCCAACTAAACTTGACAATATTGATATCCAAACTGAAGTTTCTTCACAATTTGGTTTTAAAATGGTTAATTTAACAATACAAAGTGATATCAGCAGTAAAATAACAAACATTTGAACGAAAAATACAACTTCTGACCGTGGCAACGTTGTTTGATTACAAAATTTCCACGAAGATTCGCTGCTACTTTCTTTTTCAAAAAAACTTTCTTCTACAACAGCGTCAACTTGATCAACTGTTACTCCCTCCATCTCTAGACAAAATAAAATTGTTTTAAAAAATGTATTAGAAAATCACTTTATATAAAACAATTCATAGCAATTGAACTCAGTTAGAAAGTCTTTCATATGAACCATAAAGCACTCCGGGAGTCTCTCAGTTTTGTCATAATGAACAATTTTGTGTACTCTTTCTTCCTTCACCAAATGCTGAATCTCCTTTGGCAGCGAAGGATCGTTCTTGTCTATTTCTTCACCAACCGGGTGTTTCGACATCAGTAAGAGTCTCGGAGGACAGACTTTGGGTTGAGTTTTTGACATTTTGCTTTCTCCACTGAAGAAAAGGTTCAATATAGTATACTAAATGAGTAAATGAGCGAATATCGTCCTCAGTCAGCAACAATTTAACTTTTCTCTGTAAAAACTGGTTTCCGGTTTTTATGGTTTCGTCTTTGGAAATTGAAAGACTCAGATTCCCGTCCCCCGTAATCAAAGCGCAAATTGTTGAACTCGGTGACAAGGGTGCTTCCACTTTCGTCAATTCCTCTCTCATTTGTTAACCAGTTGAAATAGAAAATGGATTTTTCTTTTGCACAATGTTTGTTGAAATTGTTTTTGCCCTTTGAATGATTTTGACAGTTTTGTGTAAAATAGTTCACAGATATCGAAGGACAGGCGAGTGAATTCAGATCAATGATAGGGCACTCAAGCAAATCTGACAAAAATTTTACTTTTTCCTCTCCCTTAGCGTAAAATATTGCACCCGGATTCCTCAAACGAACGCTTTGAATTATTTGTGTAAGATAAATATAGGGATAGTTTCCTGTGTCCCACTCAATGCCGTGTAAATTTCTAGTCAACCAACTGAAAGATTGCTTTTGTTGAGTTGTTAACTCACTATAACTTGTTGGAGGTAAAAATGACACGCAGTCAAGATAGTCCTCGGTGCAAACACCAAGTTCTTTAACAATAAATTTTTCTTTTCTGTGACGGAACCCTTCAACGTCTAACACAACTGTTTTGCTGCTCAGCATTCCAATAAATGAAAAATTGGAGGATGTAAAACCTTTATATATAAGCAAAACAATATTCCCGACAAATGTCCGCTAAAACAGTTGCTGCTTTTCCACGGAAGCATATAAGAGTAACCAGGTCCTTGGTTATATATTTCGTATATGAAACCACCTGCGTCGTGTAAAATAGCGTGCAATCGTAAAACTTTTGAGATTTTTAAGTATTTATCTACTGAAGAATTATCTATGCCGATAATACCACCATAGGGCCTCAATTTTAGCGCTATATCAAAATCAAAACCCTGAATTTCACTAAAGTATTCACTTGTAGCCAGAAAATAATTTAACCTTACACTGTTGTTTGGGTATTTTGATGAAACCGATAAATAATTCTCGTGAATTTTGTTCAAACAGTTTCTGCATACAATTGGTTTTTCAAGACGCATACCTTCTTTTCGCTAGTCTGGCTGCGCATTAAAATGATTGGAAATAAACAAAAAATGGAGTTGGGTTGGGAAAACAATATATTACAAACAGACAAAAAGGGATTTGATTTATTAATCACATACTTAACCTTGATCATACAAAAGCAAATTCCTTTGAAACCGTTTCAAGATAAGGAAGCAATAAAAGAATTTCCTGCTGGTGTTAGTTTGTTTGTATTCTCATAAATAGTTCATATAATACACTAATAACCACACATAGACACAGATACACATACACACAAAATGTACACATATAATGTTAACAATACGTTGTACTGTTGATTACCATTGATAAGAAAGTATTAAATACGTTCGAGCGGTCTGCAGGCACAAAAGGTAGCGTAAACTCAGAGAGGTCAAGTTTTGATCCAAAGCACAATAAACCCGGGAGTTTAACAAAACTTCGTTAAGTGTATGTTGAAGTGATTTCGTCCTATCTAAAAAGGGAATTTATTGCGAGAACACATGTTAAAACCCAGACAAACCCTAAAGCCTTATATATCTTTTGATCTATATAGCGTTACCCATATGCCCATATGAACGCTGTTTGATATTTGAACAACATACTGCTTTGATTAATTGCTCTAGATAAGAAAGTAATAAAATTAGGTGTGTACATGCAACATAGCTAACACGGAAAGATTAGAAAGGTTAAACCGAATAGTATACTAAGGTTCACTTAAAACACCAGGTTTTGAGTGTAATGATTTTGTGTGTAATAGCAATTTGAGTAACCTTTTACAACAAAAACGGAAGGAATTGATTGATCACGCCTTAAATCAATATTATAACTGAACTCTTCATTTCCTAACTTTCGCTTCAACTTTCATTTGCTCAATTCAAAATTTTAATTAGCAGAACTGTTCCTGGATTTTGACAACAGATTCCAATTGTTCAATTCGATTACCAAAATTCTACCACAACCAAAGAAATTAATTCTAAGGTCTCTTCTAGCCATCATTCTAAAGGCGGAATCGACGCCTGACAGCCGAACAATTGCTTACGAGACTTACAGAAAGCAAACTGTTATCATTGTACAGCAGGACTATCAGTTAGATGAGTGGGTTACAGTAAATCACATGGCGGTGCCTATTGTGATTTTCGATTTTATTCAGTCATTTCGATTTGAAAAAGGCCTTATGAAAGGAGCTCAATACTTGTTGGATTTTGTAACTTCTTATGTCAGAGAGTTTGTATTTGACCCAGACACATTGGACGATGGAGTACGAAAAATTTTTTACGATTATGACGTGAAAGAAATCCCGCTGTATGAAAATCAAGAAGGTTACTGGAGAGATCTTGAACTGGTCGAAAGCATTTGGAAAATGGAACCAGATATTGAGAGCCCACAAACTTTTAGCGAACCACCAACACCTGCCATGGTTCAGGATACAATTGCCTGTACACCTGAAAACAAAACCGAAAACAAACCAGATGATGTTTCTAGCAGTGGAAGCCTTGCGACTCCACCCGTGAGCAAGTGTTTTGCACCAAAGAAACGAAGAATCGATCTCAATTATGAAAACTAAATCAAACTTATTCCTTTGTTGATATTGCTTTGTGTGTGTGACATTCTTTTGTGAAGCTGACTTTATAAATTTTGACTATTTTATAATTGAATTCTCAAATCATTCAGCTTATTTCAAGTATCAAATATTAGCAAAAAAAGCACTTCATATTATTCGTGGAAAAAGTCACTATTATCGTTAAAGGAAAGTTTTTCAGTCATAACTTTGTTTCCGTTGTGGACAAGAAATACGCTTTTAATGGTATCAACACTCAGTAAGAGAAATTTAGGAAACACGGTTTGCTTTCAATGGAATCCTAAAGAAAATGAACTACCAATAAAACTATATAAGACCACTTTTCCTCACTTTGGCTTTACAAGGTCGATTGCACAGATAAGCCAAAAATAGAACTCAAACTCAAACTCAGCCTAGTTTTATGGTTGCCACACCCAAGTTTTGTCTACCATGTTGTGAAGTCATACATGAACACTTAAAAGAAGTCTTCGTAGATACATAAATGTGTTAATCGCCGGCAAAATTGCCCAAATCATGTCCTTTTTGTTCTTAATCTCTCAAACTTTTTTATTCACAATTTCAGCGCAAATAATTAAAATGACCTTGCACACTGAGAACTGTACAATTGGACGTCAGCTATTTTAGCCGACTGTTCTTTCATAACATTTGGTTCGCAAAATAGTGATAGTTTTAACTAAAAAACATAAAAAGTAACAAAAAAACATATATTCAGCACCCAATTAATCACTATCATTTGTTTCACCAAGCTATTAAATGACAAACTTTCATTGCAAATTGCGTTTCAACTAAGAACCATTAATTTATTCTACATTGATCGCCCAAGAAACATCGATTTTTTCACTTTTTTTGTCAAAAAATGCCAAAAAAAACAAAAATTTAACAAAAAGTAACATGCAAACAACACCCAATTACTCTTTATTAATTGTTCGAGCAAACTTTCACCTTATAAAACTTTGTTGTCCACTCCCTTATAACTAGCATAGAACATTTCATTCTACATTCTTACCTCAAAAATTGACAATTTCTGCACATTTTTGGCCTTTTTTCATCAAAAAATACAAAAAATGTAGTTACAAGTTACCACTAAATACTATTTAATAAAAACCCGATTCCTTGACAGTATTTCTCGTACCATATTTTAACAGTTTTTAAATTGTATAAAAATGCTTATTGGCGGCGAAAAACAATTTTTTTTTTAACTTTTTACTACCAAAAAACACCAATTTTTGCACTTTTTTTTCAAAATTTTGTCTGTTTTTGACGCAAAATGGCTTCAAAAATACACCTTAAGCGCTCCATTCAAACTATTTTCAACCCGCACTTTCTCCAAAATTCAATTGACCCCAATATCAATCATTTCCCGACACAGTAATGAAGCGATAAAATCACTTTTTTAACCAATTTTCAGACAAATTTTAAACCCCAATTTCTTCTATTTTTCAGTCAATTTTCGCGATATTTTGTCCCCTATTCATTCTCATGCGCTATTTTCAGTTCGAAACTCTACATAAAACTTTTCTCCAGGCTTGAAATTCAACAAACTTCCAATTTCATTACTTCACACTTGCTTGTTAATTCAAACATATGGGCAATAAAACCCATAAAATTAATACCACTTGTGCGGTCTCAGACTCGCAAAACTATTAAATTTCTTACATTGGAACGGAAACTTATCAATTTTAAACTATCTTTTTTCTTCCCTCACCTCAGTATTCCATCAGGTTAGTCAATTTCGCTTTTCAGTCCTTCATTAGTCTCATTAGACTAGAAAAAGGATTCAGAATTTTTTTAAAAAAATCAAAATTTTCGAAAAATTTTACAATTTTCACTCATTCACCACACCAACTTTTTTCCAAAAATTTTACAAGTCCCAACACTCTCACAACACCAATTTTACAAAAAAATTACAAGTCTTGTCAACCACGAAAAATAAAATTTTCGAAAAATTTTCGAAAAATTTTACAAGTTTCACTCATTCACCCCACCAAAATTTTTTTCCAAAATTTTTACAAGTTCCACCACTCTCACAATACCAAACTCTCAAAAAAATTACAAGTCTTTCCCAACCTCGAGAAACAAAATTTTCGAGAAATTTTACAAGTTTTCGAAAAGGATACCTAAAAAAGGCCATGCCTGAATTGTAACGGGGGGACAGGTCCCCCCCCCCGTTACAAACCAGGCATTTTCACTACTACTAGTATGTACAGATCAGGATTGACAATCATACAAAATTCCCGGTATACATACAATGTCTTAGATGTTTCGTAATAGTCATAAAAGATAAAAATATGATTTGTATGATTTCAGAACTCTGAAATCTTTTTTAATTTTGCAAAACGTTGTTGTGAACAAATCCTAATAATCAGAAAACATGAAACATTAAACGTTGAATGTTCCTTCGAAATTCTGTATCAAACAGTCCAAGGCTAATCGAATTATTATTTTGTCCATGTTATTTATTAATTCTTTTAACCAAATTCCCATAAAAGGTTCCAAATATCTATGCCTTGTGTAAAAAACAGAATTTTATGCAAAATAAAAACAGAAAATTTTATCTTGTATCTCAGCTTACACTAAGCTCAAGTTTTTTACGAAATACTTGCGTGGGTTCTGGTGTGGTTAGGCATAAACTGACTTGGAGTCAGTTTGGCGAGTGTCTAATGAAAGAGTTAAAAAGTAGAATAAGGATTAATGTTTTCCTGATAACCATACTAAGATTTTTTATGATATCCCGATAGTTATACATCTACATTTATGAATTCTTAGTAATCATACAAGGATCATACATTATTTCCTTGGATCCATGCAAGGATTGTGCTGAATAATACGTTATGATCTGTATGAGTTCTTGTTTGGTCCCTGTATGACGACTAGGAATGTGCAACCCAGGCGCGGTTGTGGTCCTCTGTTGGTTGTTGTTGTGGGGTGCGATTTGGAGTAAAAAATTTCTTCGCGACAATTTTTTTGATGAATTGAACATTATTCAGCGCATTCTCCCACCCCCATCACTAGATTAGACTCGTTAGATTTGACATTAATAGCTTGCTGTGAATGCATTGAAAGCGCCAAAATTATGTAGACCAACGCTAACTTTTGGCTTTGAACTTTCATATTTCCAGCACATTCACCGCATTAACTTCATAATTAGGTAGTAAAATTGTGCATTCGCTAATTAATTTAATTCGCTCTACAATAATTTCAGTAATAAAGCACATTTCAGTGCATTTAAGCCGATAATTCAGACAGATTTCTCCGTTAAAAACATTTTTATTCGCCTCTTGTCAACAAATCAGCCAATATTTGTAGTGGTTGTTCAGTGAAAGCCTTCTGGTATTTGCTAATGAATTCTTTACATTAACATTTGTTATTCGCCAACAGGGAATAACCAAATAGACTGCCAAGTTGCAGTCCCAGACGGAAAGTCGATATGTTTATACTCAAATGAACGCACAACAGGGGTTTTGTGCGTTCAAATTTACATAGTCTGTAAACACGCAAGAACGCACGAAAGTTTGGACATAAACGCACGAAAGTCTGAAGAACGTAGGAAAGTCTGGATATAGACAATTTCCGTCTAGGACAGTCTGGACGTAGACACTTTGTGTCTGGGACGGTCTGGACATAGCGACTCTCCGTCTGGGACCTCGACCTGGACTAGTACAGAATTAAAGTTAATGTTGCGTTGGATACCCCAATTCTCCGTTGGCGCAACCAGGAACTCAGTCAGTAAAAATTATTAAAATAAATATTTAATTAATTTGATTTTAACGTAGTCACAATAAACTCTTCTTCAGATTTGGAGAGGAAATTCGACATCCATCGCTGACTCATATCATAGTGATGAAGTCAGATAGTCACAATGGCAATGGGTACCAGATGTCACTAGAATGCACTTATTTGACACAGAGCAGAATTCCACAGTATGATCCAAATGAACTGATAGACATTTGTCATTTCTTACTATCCTCTGGTACTTCTGGGACTCCGAAAGCAATCAAGATGGGGTTCAGGAATTTGATAGATGCATGTCTGATGAGCTCAGCCCCTGGAAGTTTGAACTTGTCATCTGATGATGTGGTTCTGGTCGTACAACCTTTGCCTCACATAGGAGGAATTCATCAACTCTGTTCTGGCAGGAAACAATCTATTGTTTTTCAAACAAAACATAATATCTGCTGCATAAGCCAATCCGAAAAAATATATCTGAAAACTGCACTGTTGGATATCAAATGATTAGACCGGTACTAAAAACGGAAAAAAGTCAACCTAGAGAATAAAATTGCGCAAAAAAGATAACCAATTACTGAAGCTCAGTTCAAATTTTTTCAGCCCATGCAGCTGAGTAGTATATAATACCTACGTAAAAAAAGGGGGGTTATCATTCGACTCTTAACCATAGGATAATAGGTAGTGGCGGTTAAGTGGGAATAGGATAGGCGGGATAAAATCTTTCCGCCGCTCTATATTTCCCTTTCCTACTGAATCTTTCCATTTCGACTCTTTTATTTCCCCTCCCTTCCTTATTCTGCCGCCCTTATTTCCCTTTAACTTCGCTTTCTGTCTCGCCGCTTGCTTTTGATTTCAAAACACTCAAACAAATTAAATTAAAACCAATTTTCACACTGCATGCAAAATCAATACTGGTTCAGTTTTGCGTGTCTCTCTCTCTGGGCAATTAAATTTAAATATGCACTCTAATATCGCCTTGCAGTTTTGCACACTGGGCCCTCTGACTCGCTTTCACTTGCTTCTTCTGCCTCAAAATTAATGAACGGATTATCGGGCGTAGAGTTTTCTTCGAAACTGGCATCGAAATCAACGATATCGCTACTTTCAATATCGGAATCATTTATATTCTGAGCGGCGACAAAACCGGGGTCTGGTGGTTGCCATGTGTTGGAGCTTTGGGTGGTGGGGGTATCTGGAGAGGAGTGTGGTACAACAAAACTGTTATCCCACTCTGGGCTCGAGTTCAAAAGTAAAGCGCTAAAATCGTCATAATCCCATTCCACATCGTCGTTATTCCAATCAATTTCATCGATAGCATAATTGCCAATTTCATAATGGCCAAACGGGAGGGTTTTTATGCCATCTGGTAGTATATAGCGCTTAACAAAAGCTGACAGACAAATTTTGTTTGTAGTAACTGTCTGCAGCCTGTGGTGGTCGGACACAATCCTGGTGTTCTCTGAGCGCAGGTGGTTTCCAGTGCTGAGAGTGTTTAAGAAGTCAACGTGGCGAAGATGTTGTTGTGCGGCCCTCGTAACCCCTTTTGCTGAAAGTTTTCGACAACCTAAAAGAAAGAAAGAAAGAAATGAGAAATATATTATGTGCTATTATGATTACTAACACCCTATGTAAACATAGAACGATTCCAGATGCCTATTAACTCAATACGAATTTTTATACAACAACTAGCAACTTGTTTTATGAGAGAATAAACTTACTTTTTGACAGGATGGAGTACAGCTTCGGGTTCAAACAGATAAAATCAGTAATTTAGTCACCGGCGAATTCGTCCTTGTATTTGAGGACGACTCTTTTGTTAGTGGTATCGTAAAGAAAATGAGTGGGTGGGTAATTTGAGAAATCAAAATGACTTAATACTGACTGAGGCTTCTGCGATAACTCTGTATAAAAATCGTCACTTTTTATCGCATAAAAGAGACTATCTGTATCGCTGTAAAGAAGGCGACAGTTAAAGTTGGGGCGCATGACATTGTAATGGAATAAGTACATGTGGAATTTTGCGAGATCTAAGATAGTCGCTCCCACAATAGTGGGAGTGTTCCAATAAATGGACTTCGGTCGTGTGGTTAAGCCTGCTAAATTCTCCCCAAATATCATAAAGCGATCAAACTCAAATCTGGATATTATCTTTAGCGCATGATCTGCATCTCGTGCAATTGTTATTTTATTTCTGCGTCTTTTGGATTCACAGTTTTTACCATAAACTGCTTTATTCATCAGTTTATAAAAGTTCTCTTCAAACTTGTTTGACGCAACTTGCCGCTTTTCACTATTTAGTGTAATGTATGGCGATATCCAGTTTTCTTGTCGAAATGGAAGCACTCTGTGAACCTTTCTGATTACCAAGCCGAGTTGGACATAGAGTTTCAGCAGTTTGTAGTGGACCACGTATCTCTCTTTATCAAAGAACGTTTGCAGGAGTTTCTTTACTTTGGAAGATGGGAGATTGTACTGTTCTTTCAATTCGATCTGGTAATCGCTCAACCACTCGTCTTCAACCACGTCTTTTGTGGGCGCCAACGGAAAATCGCGGTGCTCATCATGAAGACTCGGCGGGTAAGAGAGATCGACTTCTACAAAGTATCCAATGCTAGCGTTATCGGCGGCGTCCAAAATCTCTTAAATTTGAATCTCTGTGTTGAACCTAAAGTCGGCGAGTGGTAGTTTCTCTAATTGCATTACGCCGCCATAAAGGTTATTAGCGTCGACACAGAAACCAAAACCGGATTCCTCCGTGCTGTCGTGGTTGGGAATATAGGAGTTATTTGCAGTGAAGCGCCGACTTTCAAAGACAGATGTGACTCCACCGCGAATTGCGGGTTCAATCATGTCAAAGTGTTCACGCTCAGTCAGTAACTCGACATTGGCTTTGCAGATTCTAAGTGATGCTTCCTTAGCCATATTGGGTAGGGTGAAGAAGTGCATACAGTCCAGTTTATACGTAGCGAAACTCAACTGTCGATGGAATTGGCAAACACATGCAAGTAGTGCACAGTCGAGCTTCAAGTAAGAGTCATGATAATCCTGCAGTGTTCCGCATTCCAGAATTTCCCACATCCTGCGTGCATGTTGTAAATAAGTCTCGGTTACCTTCTTTGCCCCTCCGTCCAGAGTGTTACCCCACTTGCTCAGTGGTGGGAGACTGGTGTCACTGAACTTGGACCGACCAGTCACATAAGAGTAAGGTCAGTAGCCTTTCTGTTTAAGTAGCTGAAGGTTAGCATCAGATAATGTAGAAAACATCGCCCTCATTATTTTGAAGCGGTCATCAGGTAAAATTTAAACAAGTTTCTCTAAAAAACTGTTCATCATCTTGAAGGAGTCTATGAATCGAAGATATTCGTAAACTTTCACTGTTTTTCCCTTTTCCGTTACGAAAGTGTCAATAAGCACACCAAATGTCATTGATATGTATTTTTTGTCGGTGGTTGGTATGACGCTGATGGTTGTGGTTGGCTCGCAACTGTTCAGTCCAAGCAAATGTGATGTAAGTCATAATTTTAATATTATGACCCACCACAACAGGGGTGAAATTGATATTTCGTCTCAAACGATTGCATTTCTCATGTGCCCATCCCAAGAATTTACCACTGTAGTGGCAATGGTCCAGGTCAATTGTGTTCTCTGGACCTTCCGTTTCTGAAAATGATTTTTCACAAATCCAACAGTGCGTAGCGTTAGATTTTCCCAAGTTTCGTCTATCGCCTTTGAAGAAAGGGGTGCTTCCTTTTCTGCTGATAATATCTCTGGCTAGTTTGTAAAGCATTTTGACAAAATTTGTCATGCAAGCAGGCGAACTGTCTACATGATGAAAGATTGGCTTTGATGAGTGGTGATCTATCACTGTTAGCGCAAAGCCACACGGTTCATGTATCTCCTTGACCTGTGTAAAGGCTTTATCACTTGGTCCCTTGCAAGTAGACACGGGTCGTAAGAAGGACTCGAAGTCAAAATAGATAACATAAGGGACAAACCACGTAGCAGCCAAGTTCGTGAACTTGTATGAGTTGTTTTCATTGGAAGGCATATGAATGACAGCAGGTGCATTTTTGCAACAGTTAATGAGATGTAGGTTGTAACTTTCAAGTCCTTCTCGACAAATCCAAAAGCAGTTTCGACAAATGTTGTAAGAGAATCTAAAATCAAGTTCTCGCACGTAGCAAACAACCTTCACAAGGTTTGTAATGAGGACGTAGTGATGACGGTCACTGTCGTAAATCCACTACAAAATCTGAACTATATGACGAAATTTTCAGAGGGAAAAACTGGCCGTTATCGTATCCAAAAACGTTTACCTGAACGTTGTTAAGTGCTTCAAATTGAGGAATGTCTGCAAAGCCCATGGGCATAGTAAAATCGCCCAGAGGTTGATGAAGTCCTGGTTGATTGCATGTAGTTGGTGAAGTTTTGTCGGTTTGATAGTTTCGGTCAATTCTATCTAGATTTATTTGATGATACATGTGATAAGCCGCCACAAAGCAATACATGAAGCACTCTCGATCTTCGTGGTTGCTAACGTTGAGCAATCCTCTACAGTTGGCAATTTTTAATGGCAACGCGATGTATGATGAACCATGAATTGGTCTGAAACGTGCGAATTTGACGTCAACTTAGAACTTTTTCGAGTGTCCAACCACTTCCCAATGAGTTGAATATTGCCAATACACTCATCATCTTCTCCACCATTTGCGAATACACTTCATCCGACAGTCCATTTGCGTAGACAGGAGTAATCAGAAAGTTTGCGTATTTTTCAATACGATCATCTTCTGGTATATCTGGCTCATCATATAGAACTTTGATAAGCCGCAATTTTGCACATAGCTGAACTTTCTGAGGACCCTGGGTCAACTGCTCACTTATTAGAGTGTCTATATTGAGTTTTTGTAACCGCATGAAGTTTTCGAGATCATTGGTTTCTTCGGTCTCTGTTTAATCGAACGATCTCAGCACTCCATTGAATGCACTTTCCAACGGACTGTCTCGAGGCTGAAATTGTTCACCTAGGACAAGTAAGTGATGAACGGAAGCCATATGCTGTACGTAAAGATGGCAATCGTTGAATCCGAGTAGGCAGCTTTGACAAGAATTGGTGAATCGTTGGTCTGCAGTTTTCATGTGGTCTTCGAGCAAAGAAATCTTCCGACAAGTAAACTCACATAATGAGCATTGGTATACGGGTAAACCAATCTCATCAGGATGGAATTTATGCTCATGCCTGGAGCGATTTCCCTTTGTACTCAGAATAGAATCACAATAACGACACTGGAAATCCATTTTTGAATTGTCTAACTTTAGTAAGAAAGAAATGTTAAACTCGAGTACGAACAGTAGAAACGAATGAACACGAAATGGCTTCTCGGTTTTAGAGTATTAGAGACTACAGTACTGCATAGGCGCCAAATTCGAAGTTTTGAAATGCTGTTTTCTGATTGGTCGGTTTTGGCGCATACCTTTATTTCGAAATTTTGTTACTTTTGAGAGAAAAAAGATGTGTTTTCAACTCTCCATTGCAATCGTATGCCAAAATATACCACCACAAGGAACCCTACCGAGTATTGCTGATCATCGTTTGTGTGGAATAATTTTTTTGAGAACCTGGAAAAACATGCTAATTTTCAAAATTGTAAAAAAATGCGCTATTTTATGCATTTTCAATTACGGATGGTTAGAGTTGTCCTACGTTCTTAAGTGTGATGAGCAAAAATGCTCCCCGTGCAGAAAAACATAGGAACCTTATAAAAAAATTGCTCGAAAATATACAGAAAAAAAGTTTGTTTTTCTGTCAATCAATTCATTAAATAACAATTACATGACAATTACATGAAATAAACATGTCTCTTTATTCTGAGGCTTTTTTTGATGACAGCTGTTATGAGATAAATTTACACTGAGTGCCCAATAAGTACAAAAACGTAAAGAAAACCGATCTAACATCTTTCCTTAGGGTACTTCATATGCTAATTAATGCCAGATGTTAATGTGACATTAATTGCCAGATGTTTCGAAAATCGGTGAAGGAGCCGTTTTTTGATGATGATGCTTATGAGCAATAATGTCGGGCATCAAGCAGTGAGTACAAAACCGTTGCAAAAATTTGAATTTTTTTCAGTAAATAGTATTTAGGTTAATTAACCCTTAATTAGTCGCTAATTAGGGGCTAATTATCTCCATAACGGATAAGTAAAATTTGACGAGTGTGATGAGATGTTTTGTACTTTAGAGTATTTTTTGGGGTCAAAGGTCAGAGGTCATGTGTTAAAAAAAAATTTTTTTGAGTTTTTTTTGTTTTTTTTTAAACTAACGTGCTCTTTTTTTTCAATTGATCCCCAAGTAACAAATGAGAGTTGATTTTGGTGTAAGCTGAAGAGGGCATCTACTGAATTAAGTGTGAAAATTTGACGTTTGAAATGCATTTTTTCGAAAAATTTTCTTTGATTATTTTTTATTTTTTGAACATTTCTTCGACTTATGAATTGAATTTGGATTTCAATTCATGCTACAGCTGTGGCATGGAGTTAGCATGTCATTATCGTCAATACCGCATACTCTCACCTATGGCTATATCTCTAAACTTTATGTTTAATATATATAATATTAACAAAAATTTTGCAGATTGGGAAAATTATTTCTGGATATAATTTTGAAAAATCTCACCACGTCATAGTAGTTGTAATAATTGAGTGTTTGTTAGGAAACGAATGTTTACATCATAATGAAAATCTTTTCTGAACATGTTCGAACTTGATCAGTAGCAAAGTTTTAATTTCTTTGACTCAGCAGATTTAAAGCTATAAAACAGATATTAAAAGTTAAATTCAGCTTTTAAAAAGTTGAAATCGCACATTCTTGAAACAAAATCAAGTTAGCATCTCACTATATAAAAGAGTTTGTTTTGTGGTGATCCATTAATTTTAATTTTCAAGTTAATCAAAAAAGTCCATTGAAGTATTCTCAGGTAGCCGTTTTTTTGGTGCATTGCAAATCTTTGGCGTGTCTGTGACACCAAAAATACGTGCTGGTTCTGGTGTTTGAAATTGTGTAGCTGACAGTAACGTTGTATCAAACTGGTTGTCATTGAACAGAGCCGTAGAATTGTTCTTGTGAATTCCCGCAAAGAGAGATGGACTAGATGTCGGTGTCAAACTGGGAGTCGGATCAACTGCTGGTGTTACTGGCAAGCTGGCTGAATCCAATTGCGATTGGATTTTCTGGGGAGCAAGGTGATGACTTTATGCCCCACATGTCAGCTAAGTTTTTGCAAGCCTGATAAGCCCCTAGCTGGTTTTCAAACAGAGGCACACAGTCGCAATCGTAACGAAACAAAATCCGTTTAACGTCGTCAGGTAATGACTCCATGCCAAGATGTTGAAATGTTGACAAAATTTTTGGAGGTAAATGTCCCCCTGATGTAATAAGACATCATTCTGCTGGTTTTGTCTTCTCTTGTAAAGAAGCAATTGCGTTAATGAATAGCTTAGGTACCAAACAGTGCTGGTAAGTTTGCCAAGCATCGCCTTCTCTCTTCTGTTGAATAAGCACAACAAAGTTTTCGAACACTGTCTGATAAACCAATGTTCGCTCCAAGGAAATTACAGATTCAGCAAGTATTTGAACGGACATAGTTTTTGTACAAATTTTGAGAAAAAAATTAAAACCAATTTGATAGAAGACTGTTGGTAAGTGTTTGTCTGGTAACGAACTGTTGAAAGAAAGCAAAGTGCACTGAACGCAAGGTTTAAAGAAAATGAATAACTATTTTTAAAGTTATATTGCACAACGTGTAATTCAACAAATTATATCTGGGGTCAAATATGGTTTTAATTTTGTTATTGTATCTGCTCTGATATATGCTCTAAATTTTGTTATTATACATGGGTCGATACACTTTATAGTGTGTACTAACTCAGTTCTTATCTAGAGCGTATTTTATTATTAGCATTTCATTGTACGCTGGTGCATGTTTATTCTTATCAGAATTTCCTTACTGCAGTAGGTTCACTTGTGCTTCTAACTATATCACACACCCAGGGTCACATCTGTTCCAAGTTATAAACATATGGTCCGCATATAATTCCGATAAACAGTGTACACTGCAATGCTGGTCCAAATATACACCTAGGGTCACATCTGTTTTCTCTATAGAAACAAAACATGTGGTCCGCATATAATTCCAATAAACAGTGTACAGTGCACTGCTGGTCCAAATACACACCCAGGGTCATATCTGTTTCAAGTTATAAACATATGGTCCGCATATAATTCCAATAAACAGTGTACACTGCAATGCTGGTCCAAATACACACCTAGGGTCACATCTGGTTTCTCTATAGAACCAAAACATGTGGTCCGCATATAATTCCAAAAAATAGTGTACAATGCACTGCTTGTTCAAATATCCACCCAGGGTGGGTCACATTTGTGTTATCAAAACATATGGTACGCATATAATACCAATAAAAGGTGTACACTGCACTGCTGGTCCAAGTACACACCTAGGTTCACATATGTTTTTTGTCTTATAAAAGGTCAGAGCTGAAATTAATTATGCAATATGTGAACAACAGACAGACTCAAGTACGCCATAGGCGTACTTAAGACTGTATTCACAAATCATTTGGATTTAATTGGGCAGTTTGACGACACTTGTTTAAACCCAACTTGACGCCTCATTGGGTTGGAGTTTTACACATTATAACACTTGAAAGTAATAAAACAAGTTGCACACTATGCCTTTCACGTCCACTAAAGACACAGAATTTGGAGATTGTTATTTCAATATTTCCAAAACTGATAAGCGCTTAATCAGAGAAACGCTGAAAACCTATGAAAGGACAGGGACATATGTATTTCTGAAATTGTACAAAAAAGCAACAGACGATTACGAGTTTGAACAGAGAATTTCTCTAACTCATGGAGAGTTTGGAAATTTGGTCAGCTCAGCTAGCAAAATACAGAACTCAGTGGCTGATCAGCTGTCAACAACAAAACCACAACTAGCGAAGAAACCAAAAATTCAAAAAGAAGTCGTCAACAACGATGGTTGAGGCGATGTTTGAGCGTTCTCCAAATTACTTTAAACAATTTCAGAAACAGTTCAAATTTCTCATTCTTGAAGAAAAACCTAGCGTTTCTATTGGAAATTTTTATGCAGTCTGTGCACATTTTGATTCCGAATTTTACAATTTAGTAAATAGCCATTATCACGTTCTGATTGATACAACTACTTTTGAAAACGAAACAGTGAAACGATATCAGAGCTTTAGCTTTCCTGTGCCTTGTGTTTATACAGCTTTCAGATTCTTGTTTTGGACTGCACCAAACTTGGAGACTAATGGAGACGTTTTTACAAAGCTCAAATTGGCAATCGAATTCAACAGTTCAAGAGAAAAAACCGATTCACAGTCAGTGCGCAAACGACTGCAAGCTTTTGCTAACCACAACAATTTATCGAAAAGCAGCTATGCCAAACAAACAAATGTCAATCTCAAACCGAGTGCCAAGATGCCAGTAGTTGCTCAAAAAACTATCTACCTCCATCGAAACAAGTTCAAACTGATTTTGTTAATAGTGAAACTTTACGAAGAGTTGAAACAATTTTGTATGGTCCTCATTCTGGCGCTTTTTGTCAAATTATGGATATTTTTATGAGTGGATATGAAACATTGAATACTGATTCTGATTTATTGAGTGTTCGCTTTGTGTATGAAGAAAAAGTAAAGTTTTGAAAAAAAAAATTTCTCAAGTTAGTAAGGTTAGAACATCATATGAAAAGCAAAACGAATCAATTCATTATCGCTAATACTTACAAGTTTTTGAGCATTGAAAACAAAATGAGCAATATAATTACAAAAAAGTCCACAAGGTTTAGAATTTGCTCTTTGAATTGGTTGATTCTCCAAGAGTTGATAGGTGTTGTGATTGCTGCCAACGGAAACGATTCTTTGATATAGGTGTTTGTACGATGAAATGGGCTGACCAAGGGGATCGGTAAACAAAAGTTGTTTTTTTTATGCATAACAGTAACCAGTGGGTGCCAATATTTTCAGCAGTTGCTGCATTAACAAATAGGAAGCTGTTTCTGTTCATTTTTTCCGGAATGTTGTTGGTCGCAAACGCACCATGGAATTTATATTTAAGAGTTTTGCAACCTTGGATTAAACCATTAATATCATCTTCATCCATCATTAATTTGTCAGAATGTGATTGTTTGATACTCTTCTTGCACTATCAACAAATATTGTGCAAGCTTTTTCGCCAATAATGAACATTTCTATATTGTTCGGTAAGGCCGCAGAAAATTTCAACTCAATAGAAATTGATGAATTTGTTAGCTCAGGATGAATAAAATCGTGGGATGCTTGTTGGGTGCTGGTCAAATCAAAAACCATTATGAAATGGTTTGGGTAATCTGTCAAACTTATTCCATGACCATTGTCGATGTAAGCTAAACCCGATATTGTGTTAAAGTAAAGACGTTTCTCATCACTTGTTGATATCGGACTGTCTGCCACAGGTAAACCGTTTCGATAAATATAAATCTGCTCAAGGTCGAATTTGCGGAAATTAAATGGATTTTGTCTGTTGTTACCAAGAAACGCTTCGTTAGTGTTCAGACAAATTGCTAGTCTACGAATCGGTTCTCTGGCAAAAATATCTTCTTGTTTCCAACTGTGGAGACCCGTTGACGCCAGAAACGTTTTTGTTAGAGTCTCCAGGTAGGGATACGAAGCTGGACTTGTTAATAAAGTTTTTTCAAAAGCCGATACAACATCACCGTTCAATGTCATCTTGCGCACATAAAAATTAGCTTCGACATTTTTTATTTTGTAGTGTTTGGCAGCATCGTCAGACATTATAACAAAATCATCTATTGACCGTCTAAATGCAATGCGAAGTGTCACACCACTTAGCAAATATCTGTCACAGGTGAAAAAGGTGACTGCAACTTTACCGTAGAATGTGCACTCAGCTGATTGCCTCACTAAGGCTTTCCTTCTGTTCACTTCTCCAGTTGACAGCGCTCCTGGATTTTCTTCGTAGGAGTAACGGAGTAACCCTGACATGCCAACCAGGTGTTTCTTGCATCTTTGTTATGTGAAAACCCTTTTTCAATAAAACTTTTATGAGCATAGTTTCCGTTAGCGATTGAAATTTTTAGTCCATTAGCAGACACTGTACAGTCAGAGAAGAGTGAATGTAACACAATATTGCAAAAATAGGGAGCATCTGTCTTCGTAACATCTGTTGCTGCTCCTGCGTCATATCTCAAATCAGCTTCTGATGACTGGACAATTTTACATTTTACTTCCAAGAAAATTTTCTGTAAGCCAATCAAATTATTTCGGTCACCGGCGACTTCAAATTTAAACATGGGTCCATTTGGACTGTAGACTGGGCCCAACTTTTTACGAAAACTACCATCGAAAGTTACTATAAGAGAAAGTTTTTCGAATAAATCCAAAGAACTGCGAGTTGCTCCTGATGGTAACAAATTAGCGATCATCGTTCACTCTGGCAAAAAAATCTGACCGACTTCTTTTTGAAGCTCTGTGCGTTGAAATGGTTTTTTTGATTATGTTGATCGTTTTCTGTGGCTTGACTCGACTTGACTTCCTCCGACGTGAAGTATTTCGTCGAGATCCCCTTGTCTGTTTTTTAATCAGTTTTTGCGATTGTATTTTTAAACATCTGTTTAGGAGATTTTTTGGTTCCGACTACATCCAAAATCTCTGGAACACTTTGTTTCAAAAGCTCTTTCCCGATACGCTTCGCTGTAGGCAAAATGAAACGACGTGCTAAAGGCAGCGCAACACGATCAATGCCTGCAGCTAGGGCTCCAAAACCACTTCCTCTTTGATAATGTCCAGAGAAGTGAGGCAAAGACATTGCTTGATTCGCATAAAAAGAATCCATTTTAGGAGGAAAATTTTTTGAATTGTAGTGTTAGAATAACGTTTCCAGTTCCCGCAAAGGGAACTAATTGTCCTGTTTCCGTTCTCAGTTCAATTGAAATCGATTGAATTGTGTTGGTTAGGAGCTTCTTATAGTCTAAATTTGTAAAAACTATCCGATGAGTTGGTTCAAGCTCAGAAACACTACCGTTTTTCAGACGTTGTTTTGAATCAATGACTCGCAAAAGAGGAACCTTAGTGTCACCAACGTATTGATATTCAATTACGTTATTGTAGATGAAAATTAGATGCTTTCCAGCACAAAGATCAGTTGGGAACTCCCCATAATAAGCTTTCGTATCATCACTTTTCATAAACTTGTTCGCATTGGGAATCATTTTGTACCCAATATGTATTCCATAACCGTCAGGAATACCCTTAAATCCAATAATGCTCTGAATTTTCTCGCTGGCAATTGTAATTCCCTCATACTTGCCAAATAAAGTTTCATATTTTCCGGAGCTCATCAACTCTCTGAAAGAAAAATGGAGCAGTCTAATTGTTCGCTTAATTGTAGCATGAAGTTGTGCCACTGTATCAAAGGTTCCTGGCATAAAACTATTTTGTTTGCCACTATAAGGTCTAGAAATAACATTAGCTCCCGAAGATATCTTTTGGGAATCTTCATAGTCTTTTAAGTTGTACACAATTAGATTTCCGTTTACTATGTTTTCTATTTTTGTTGGGAATATGATTTCACTTAACGCCACTCTCCAATCACCTGCAAGTTGAATTTTATCATTTAAAAAATCTCGAAATGATGCAAGTGTGTTTGAATCAAATATTTCCATTGGAGCGGATGAAACAACGTGAACTGTAAATTCGTCTTCAAACCGGTTGTTGGACATTTTCAACGAGAGGGAGCCTGACAAGTTGTAATTCTGATTGATAAAATTTTCCTTGAATTGGTTCTTTGTCTGCGTCTGCGTCGACTAGGGAGTATGTTGGTGGGCTTAATGTCGGTATTCCCGTTTTTTCAAAGACTTAGTCTGTGAACGATTGCTTGTAACTTTTCCTCAATGCTTTATCTTTTTTAACTATTCTCACAAAGTCTCCAATGTAAAACTTGGGCTTCTGATTTGAGCTTGTTTGGGCTGTCAATGAAACTAGTCGTGGCACATCTTTTTTGTAACTTTGTTGGGAGCAATTTTAGTTACTCGATTGACTCTTGAATTGATTGTTTTCACAAATTGGTCTAATTGGTCAATGTAGCTATAGGTCCACTTTTCTTCAGGATACCGATGAGCTATCTTTTTGAGAGATCTAATGTTCCTCTCTGCAAAAGCTGATTTTTTTCACTGAAAGTACTATATAACTGAATTCCGCGTTTGTTGCACAATTGTTTGAATTCTCCCAGAAATTCTGTGCCATCGTCAACCCATACTTTTTCGGGCTGTTTGTTTTTGAACATCTTTTTGAATGCTTCAGCTGCTTCTGTTGCGTACTTTGTTTTTAATGGTTCCACTCGTAAATATCTTGACAAAAAATCAACCGCTACTAGGAGATACTTGAAATTGCGGTTTTACTTTGGTAATTTATCAACGTTTACCAAATTTAGAGACCAAATTTCCTTAATGTCTTTTACAAAAACTTGAAGCCTAGGAAATTTTAATCGAATTGAACAGTACTTTGTGAAAGACGGCTTTGTTCCCAAATAGGACAGGACTTTGCCTATAGGGAGCTTGCTTTGAGTCTGTAGTTGTTTTATGCTTCCTTACGAAGCTGGTCCTTTTAAATACAATTTATCCATTTTTTTTTAATTCAGGGAAAGACCACATCTTCTGACTGGTCTCTTCTTTGTCTGGCCTTTGGTCCGTTTTTTCTTTATATTTTTTTCGGGTTGGTTTTGAGCCACTGAGTCGTACTCCAGTAGAGGAGAACTCTTGTTGACTGGGTTGTTCTCTACTTGGGAAAAATTCTTATTCACTTTCAGACGAGGCTTCCAAGATTAGCTTGGCATGTGTAATTGCAACAAGATGAGGTGAGATGTTAAGAGCAATTAAAATTTTTGAGTATTATTCAATGTCAATTTTTTAAGTTGGTTACTGTTGATTGTACAGAAATAATGAAGTTTTGATGCCCAGTGTTTCTTTATTAACGTGAAGAACGTCATTCGAATCTATGGTGACTGTTTCAGATTGGTTAATCAAGTCAAGTATGATTTTTGATCTTTTGATTTGGTTTTTATTCATAACTTCTAGCTCTATCATTATGGAGGTGAAATCGTCGCTTTTTCTTTGTTCTTTCACTACCGGTTCAATCTCGCTGTTTTCGCTCATGGGTTCTGTTTTCTCCTCTTCTGCTGTTTCAATCATCAGTTTGTTTGCAGTCTCAACTGGTTCAAGTGCTTTCTCTGGCTTTTCCATTAATTTGGACTGGTTTCTTTGCAAAAGAGACAGCTGTGCAGCTTTCTGTTTGTAAAGGGGATTGTCCAAAACTTCTGTTTTTTCCCGGTTGATGTGAAGCAAACATTCGTTTTGGAATTAAAATGAATTCTTCGGTGCGCATTATGGTTTTGTTAAATATCGATAACAAGCGAAACCAACAATTTTGACCAAATCTGTTTCTCTAGCAAAAAGTTGCCTCTTTTCTTTCAAACTTGATTGTCTAGACAATAGCTTTCTGAATGATTTTTCATAACCTTCTACAACATTTTTTCTTATTGGAACATTACCATTGACAATGTTGAGCAAACATTCGCAAAGGAATTTAATGAAATTATGTGGAGCTCTCTCGATCTTCTCTTTTAATTTGGTATCCGATATGTCTAGCAGCCGCCCCAGCATACAATCTTCTTTCTCTCTCATCGCTCAAATTTGTGATAACGGCTTTAGCTGATGGCAGATAAAAAATTGATGGTCCTGGAGGAACAATGTTTGAACATTAGCGCAAGACGTCTCGTGTTTTTGGATCCAAATCAATTAATAAATGACCAAACCGTTCTTTGGTTGCGAGCTCATAGCTTTCTTTTAAAAATTGTGCATTATTCAACTGTCGACCAATAAAACTAATCTGTTGTGTGTCACGGCGTGATTTGAACAATATTATATGTGTTGTGTTTAGATCAATTGTTCTGGACCATCTGCTTTGCTGGAACAAATTGTGTTTAACATAAAATACACTGATGTTTCTATGTCGCCCTGCGGTTGCTAATTTGGAAAATTCTTTGTGATTAAGAATTTCTTCACATGAATCATCGAACACAAGAAGGCAGTTCTCTAACTCTGAAATGAGCTCAAAATTGGAGAATTTTTTAAAATGTATGTTCAGTTTCTTCTCTAACGGTTGGAATTTTGGCTGATCATGCTGATAAAAAAAATAAATTGTTTGAAACTCTGGGAAAAATGTGCCAACTAATAACATTTTGAAAATGAGCTCAGTTTTCCCGCAGTAGACGGCCTGCAAACAGCCATGAACAACCGGTCAGTGGTAGAAATATTTTTTTTCATAACTTTTGATTTGGAAGAGCGTATCCAACTGTACAAGAGAGAAGTGAAAACCAAAATGTGGATTCTTCACAGTCAAGACTGCAAAAAACCAACTTGGTGAGAGATACAGTTATAAGAAAAATTATTATAATGATTTGTGTAAAGTATACAACCTCTGATCGAGGCAATCCTGAATTGCAAAACCTCCAAGATCGTCTTTCTTGGTGCTCGGCGTCAAAAACCAAGTCAGTTATGCCTCCACCCGAATCTAATTTATCTTCGGTTTGACTCATTGTGAAATAAAATTGTTCAAAAAAATGAATTGCTTTCCAAGAATTTTTACATAATTATTTAACTATAAAAAATTCATAAGAAACATTTCCAGAGTCTTCGTCTCCTTGTTTGTAAGTGATTGCATAGTTTGCATTCATCGAATCTTGTTTATCTCTAAAAACAATTGACTCTACACTGTTCTCTTTAATCAGCTGCTTGATGTCATCGGGAAGAGTCTCATCGTCCAGAGACATCAGAACTGGTACTTCACGCTTGGGCGTAGGTAAAGGGTTTAGTTTTAACCTTTTCATTTTCTCTTGTAAAGACAAGGTACAATTGAAAGTACTCCAGTAGAGAAAGATACTTTTTGAAAGCTTCTGTTTCAGAACCAGCACACACAATCTGCTGTTTTCTCAAAACTGTTTGGCCTCTTGTGTCAATTTTTTTCTTCCTTGATAACAGCAACCGTTAACTGATTTTCAGGCGTTATGCAACTGTAAACTGTCAAATTTGGAGACAAATTCACTTGCAGTAGAGACGGAGCTGGTTTCTCTAACCGACGATTCATTCTTCAGCCACTGGTAAAAGAGTTTTGCGTTCTTATTGGCACACTGCTTGATTCTTTGTCGTTTTAGGCAACTCAATGCGTGTAATTTACAAACAGGTGTGTCCCGATATAACTTCAAGTGTTCAATTTTTGGGCAGAACAAAGTTTCCAAGTTGATAACGTTCCTCTGTAACAGCTGTCGTAAAGTTTCCGTTTTTTCTAATCCTTTTGCGTAAAAACCAGAAAAGAAAAAACGAAGAACTATACTTTGAAAAATCTGTTGCAAATAATGATAAAGGTACTCTCCTGTCTCCCACGAGAGACCATGAAGGAATTTAGATACCCACAGGAAAGATCTTTGCTCACTCGAACAAAGTATGTTAAATGATTTTGGAGGCAAAAACGAAATTATATCGTTGTAATTTTTGGTAGATACCGCAAGTTCCTTTATTATAAATCCAGATTTTTTACTTCGAAAGCCTTCAAAATCAAGCACAACCGCTCCGGATTTCATCATTCCAGCAAATTGAATAAACTATTTTTGAAAGATTTTACGTATAAACAAAAAGCAATTCCAGTCACATGAAAAAGGTACTCATTTGTCACTGAACAAGGTAATACGTAAGAATAGCCTGGATCCTTTTCACTATATTCATAAACAAAACCGGAAGCGTCGTGGAGTATGGCATGTAATCTCCAAATTTTTAAGTTTTTGAAATATTTGTCTAACGAAGAATTATCAATACCAATCAAATCTCCGTACGACCGCAACTTCAACGCAATATCCAAATCAAGATCCGGATCCAAATGCAAACAAGTGGCTAAAAAATATATAAATCGTTTACCGTATTGTGAATATTCTTTTTCGATTTCCTTGTGGTTTCGTCAATACTTTTCAAATCAAGCGTTGCTGTAGTTGCCATTTGATCTATGCACACATTCTCCAGATAATGATCAATTTTTGCTAACAACTGACCAAAACCACTTAATAACACGTCTAAATATCACATAATAAGCCCCTCCCCTCTATTAGGGTAATAAGACTACTGTTTACATGTAGCGTTAAATTCAAACGACCAAAAAGAACTAGCAAGAACGGCGGAATAGAACAATCCAAACGGCAATAAACAACAGGCGGAAAGATTTTATCCCGCCTATCCTATTCCCACTTAACCGCCACTACCTATTATCCTATGTTTAAGAGTCGAATGATAACCCCCCTTTCTTTACGTAGGTATTATGTACTACTCAGCTGCTTGCTCACAATTTCGGCTTCCTCCTAGGGCACTTTTGAATTTGATTGACAGCTATTTCAAATGCATATGGAAGTGTGGCCATTTTCCGTCCGTCATTAGGCAATGCATTATGTTAAAAAAATAACACTTGAACTTCAAAGACATATAGGTTTGCCATGTCAATGGGAGTTCCGGGTAAATGTACAATTTAATTAACGACGATGTTGTGAAATTTGTATCAATTAGTAGTCTTTTCGTATTGAGGTTGGGTAACATTTACCGAATTTGA